>NW_022595252.1:223955-229016 GCF_009176505.1 Sitodiplosis mosellana | reverse complement strand
ATCCGTGTGGCCTGAAAAATAGTACAGACCAATGAAAAAGATCAAACCAATTTATTATTTAATGTAAATAAATATTGAACACTACCTTTCATTGCAGCTAAATGAAGAGGTGTCTCACCATTTTTATCTCCTAAATCAAGATTGGCTCCTTTCGTGATGATTTTTTCAGCGACATCCTTGAGACCTGAAAAATAGCACAGATCAATGAAAAAAATCAAACCATTCTCTTATTTATCGAAAATAAATAATCAACATTACCCTTCATAGCAGCATAATGAAGAGCTGTCTGATTATAATGGTCTTTAACATCAACTTTGGCCCCATTGCTGATAAGCCTTTCAGCGACATCCTTGTGTCCTGAAAAGTTACACCAGTCAATGAATAAGATCAAACTAATTTCTTATTTATGAAGATATTCAAAACTACCATTCTCAGTAGCTAAATGAAGAGGTGTCTGATGAAATTGATCTTCAGAATCAACTCTGGCTCCTTTCGCAATTAGCTTTTTAACGTCCTCCAAATTACCTGAAACAGATCAATGAAATAGATTCAATCAATTTCCGATTTGGTGAGCCTAATTTTCCAGAGCTACCACTCTCAGCAGCGAGATGAAGAGCTGTTCGGCCGCTTTCGCCTTTTTTGTTTACTAAAAATTGAAAGAAAAAAAATAGATTAGTGAAGTGTATCAAAGGAAAATGTCTTACATCCGTGAGATGAACTTTTCCACACTTTCTTGTCTAAAATGATAGGGAAATGAGTGTTCAGTTATTTGGAGGACTTCTTCAATTCCACAGAAAAAATAAGGTATCCTATGTCGAGAACCCATAAAATAAGCTTATATTGAGCCTATTTTTAAAAATATAAATCCCGAATTCAGCCAGAAAATTTTTCTTTTTCTTTTATTGAAGCGAATATTTCACGTTACACTTTTGAAAAAAACAATTCCGTATTGGTAGTATTCGGAAAAAAACAACAATACCGTCAGAGACAAATACTCATTTCGAACTGATAATTACTTGATAGAGAATACGAATATCACAATGACGATTGGAATGGATGATTCAACGCGTTGTTTTTTTCTTAATCTAATTATACGTCAAACGAATGTTAAATGTAACGTTACATTTTGTATTTTTCAAAATGCAACAAATTCATCATGAATGGTTTGAATCAATTTGTTTTCGAATTCAGTCGTAAGCAATTTAGTTTTGCTGTACGTGTCATAATTTCATGCGTTTTCAGTTAAGTCGATTTTTAAATCGAATATTTGCGATACTCACATGAATCTCCGGGACTTCTTAGAGTCTTCGAGGAAGCCACATTTACCACTTTATCTATATATTATTGCATGAATTATTTTAATGTTCCGTTCTTGCCCAAATGGTCCGTTGTAAAAGTCAAATGGTTCGCTCCAAATCGAAAAATGGTCCGTAAGTCTTCATTAGTTTGATCATGTTTTGACCTTTCGAAATTTTTTCTTTCAGAATGACTGAATTTAAACCATTTTTTCCGAACACTTTATTTCCCATATAATTTTTCGAACACTTGGCAGAGAACGAGTTAAATTTCGACATATTGGTAGACAGCGAAATAGCAAACAAATTTTGCTGATTATTGCGGGAAAATCCCCACGATTTTGACATTTTGTACACTGATTTGACATTATTTTCGCAAAAAAACACAAAAAATCACATTCCAAATTCCCATTTTTCCTGGTGCATTTCTATTGAAGCGGCAATTTATGTTGCGTTTATGAGTGAAATCCCAATGTTCGGTTAGCCGAATAACCTATGGCTACTACGATGAAGTACGACGTTATATCTAACGAGAATTATTTACTCGCGGCGCCGTAAACGAAATCACACTTCGGCTTACGGAATATTAGTATTTCACGTTAAATATCGCGTGCACTGCATAGACGATTTTTCGGCAACTAAAGAATCGCTAAATAGAGTGAAATGCTATATCTACGCGTGTGACGACAAGTCCGTTGCCCCATTGAGTAGTGTCTACATTAGTGTTGGAAGAGGGTTAATTAAAAAGACTGATATTTTTCCGAGAGTAAGTATGCGTTGAAACTACGTTGTGATTGTGATTGACACTGGTTGAGAAAAGTTTATTTTTCCAATGATACCTACTTATTATTGTACATACAAACAGTTAAGGTTGCACCAATGCAGCAAAATGATATCTTCTATTTAAAACCGTAACAGAAAAGTAGATGGTTGAACAAAGCAACAATATTAATATTGTTGACCACACAAATTGATATGGTCAATGATTGACAAAAAATGTATTGAAATAATTCTTCCACAGGACAATCGAAAACGGGAATCGAAGGAAATCATCCGATTATTCAGCTATTCGCCACCTGGAAAATACAGATCGACTAAAGATCAAACAATTTCTTGTTTTGTGCAAATATAAAAAGAATAACATCCGTAATCCCGTATTTTTCCGTACAGTTTTCCGTACTTTTTTTCATATTTTGTATAAAGAAAAAAGCATTTTTTCAGTGAAAATCGGTCATTTTAGTCGAAATTTCGACAATTTCGTATGAGAGGTACTTGTAAATCGATTCCGAATGGCTTTAAACTTTCTGAGATTCCATTGAATGGCGAAAAAATAAGAATCTGAGAGTTTGAAATCAACCGGAATCGATTACACATCCCATACAAAAAAAAATTCAAGGAAATTTCAAGAAAAAATTTAGGGCCAAAAACCAAACTTATGCAAATGCGAATCGCGATCAACGTGAAACTGTCAGAATTTCATTTTTACACCAAAAAATGAAATCTCAGACAATTTGAAGCCAATCGGAATCGATTTACGAAAGATCAAACCTCCCATACAAAAATTTCATTCTTGGAGGTTCTTCTTCGGGATGAAATCGAAAATGGCCCATCTTCAAACTTAAACTAAGTTTTTCGGATACAAAACTTCTGGAAGTTCCAGATTCTGATTATCTCAACTATTTTCTGACTTATTATGTCAACACACACCAAGGACCACGACGACAACGACGACGACGACGGCACACAAACGGAAAAGTGTTTCATGAGTTTTCATGATGATTTAAACCAATTTTGCGAGAAAAAAAAAGTTCTCGGGACCAATTGCCTTAACAAAGTGTACGGAAAAGTAAAATATTCAACATTACCATTGTTGGCAGCATATTGAATCTATTCCAATTGTTCTGCAATATTAATTTTGTTTCCTTTACCGATAAAAAGTTTGGCGACATTATTGTGACCTAAAAAATAATACGGATCAATGATAAAGATCAAAGCGGTATTTAATTTAGTCAGCAGTACCATTGTTAACAGCTAACTGAAGAGGTGTTAGATTCGCAAGATTTTTAATATCAACTTTGGCCCCTTTTTTGATGAGAAGTTCAGCAACATTCTTGTGACCTTAGAAATAATTTGGATCGATGAAAAAGATCAAACCGATTCTTTATTTTGTGGAAATAACTATTCAACATTACCATTCTCAGCAGCATAATGAAGAGGTGTATGATTAAAATGATTCATGATATCCACATTGGCGCCTCTGTTGAGGAGAACCTCGGCGACATTTTTGTGATCTGGAAAAAAAATCGGATCGATGAAAGAGATCAAATCAATCGTTTCTTTAATAAGAACAAGCATTCAATATTACCACCGAATGCAGCTAAATGAAGAGCTGTGGTATTCAAATCATTTCCAATATTAGCGTTAGCTCCATTCTTAAGAAGCACATCAGCGACACCTCCGTAACCTAAAATAATACGGATCAATGAAAGAGATCGGCGGGATATCTTATTTAGTCAACCTTACCATTCATAGCTGCCACATGAAGAGGTGTCTGATGCAAATTATTTTTAATATCAACATTGGCTCCTTTACTGGTGAGAACTTCAGCGACGCTCTTGTGACCTAAAAAATAATTCAGATTGATGGAGAAGATCAAATCAATCTTTTATTTAATGAAAACAAGTATTCAACATTACCATTTTCAGCAGCTAAATGAAGAGATGTCTGATTCGAAATATTTCCGATATCAACATTGGCTCCTTTACTGGTGAGAAGTTCAGCGACACTCTTTTGACCTGAAAAATAACCCAGATCGATGAAAAAATTAAACCAATTTCCCATTTAGTGAAAAAAAAAGTCAAGGCTACACTGAAGAAGTGTAGTAGACATCACACACAAATCTGACATTCGTGTATGCTAGTCGGTTTTGTGTGTGAGTTGGTTGCGATGGCTGTATATGCGACGTTTGTTTGCACGATAGTTGTGTGCGCGGCAGTTGTGTGTGATGTCAACTGTATTGCATCGCGATATGCTTGTCTTTTGGCCGAAGCTCGATATGCTTGTCTATTCAATGCTTGTTGCTGAGCAATACTAATGCGCATAATACTCGAAAAAAGTATTCAAAATTACCACGGGAAGCAGCATAATGAAGAGGTGTCTCTTTCATATTAGTTTCAGTATCAAGATTGGCTCCTTTGTGGATGAGAAGTTCGGCGATGCTCTTGTGACCTGAACAATAACACCGATCGATGGGAAAAAATCAGGTCAATCTTTTATTCAATAACAATAAGGATTCAACATTACCTTTCAAAGCAGCATAATGCAGAGCTGTCACATTAAAATCATTTCCAATATTAGGGTCGGCTCCTTCAGCGATGAGTTTTTGAGCTTCCTTCACTTTGCCTGAAAGAATATGAAAAATATTCATACATCAATGAATCGGATTGAACAAAACGTTTTTTTGAGAAAAAAAAATGTCCAAAATTACCAGCAAAAGCAGCTCTATGCAGAGCTGTCTCTCCATTTATGTCTTTTTCGTTCACTAAAATATGCATGAAAAGTTTAGCATAAATGAGGTTCCCATCTATCTTCGTTACAAGGTGCTTTGTATATGGAATTTAAGAGTTAAACTGGATAAATAAATGAAACTTCAATTTTACCGTTCCTCCTGGGTGGTGCTCCACTCACATCCCCGATTAAGAACTGTGGAAATAGAATCAAAGTGATACAATTGGAATGGGAACAGCGGATGACATTAATTATAAAT
>NW_022595252.1:187031-193955 GCF_009176505.1 Sitodiplosis mosellana | reverse complement strand
AGGAGGACAGTCCTCGTTTTTGATATCTGTCCTCGCGTCCTCTGAGATTTTCGAAATTAAATGAAATGTCCTCGTTTTTACCGGTTGAATAAATTTCAAAAATTAATTTAAAAAACACGAAAATAGGAGAGAAAATAAGAGACTAAATTGAATTTTTTTTTTCAAAATAATTAGCTTATCATTTTTCTTCAAATTTAACAGCTGGTAATTCTTTTCTGCCCTTGAAAATAAGCACATGATTTTTTCTGCGATTATTTGAGTATTATTTATTTGACAAAAAAAAATTGCAAAAATTCTCTTGTTCTTTATGGCAATTCTTTTTTGGGCCATTCGCAATAACAAAGACAGTGTAAGCACTAAGCAGCAAGAATAAAAGTAAAAATATATCCATTCGATAATCAAAACAGTCGATAAAATGTTGTTGAAACATATCGAAAAACTTGTGACAGTTCTTTCTAAAAAGTGAATGATAATAATTAATATTCAGTACCCCACCCTATTATTCATGAAATTCCAAAAATTGAAAACGTTCCCCTTTTTTTTCTTAATCGAGAAAACTTCCTCGTTTTTCGTGATAAAAATCTGTGCACATTAATCATAGCGTATGTATGGCATCTCCGCTGTGCACTGGATTTCTCCGCAAATGTTTCATTTGCGTTTACTTTTATATTTTTGACTAATTCATTCGTTAATAGGTCGTGGTTAAAAGGAAAGATAATTTTATTTCAATCAACAATAATCAATTACAATCTCTGACTGGGTCCAAATCATTTTGAGTGGTACTTTTTATCACTTTCATCTCTTTATCTTTGTTTGATTTTGAAGTAGTTTCGGGTTGATTCCAACTTTGCAATGTCGAATCTGCAAACAAAACGTATACTGCACCACAGAACAGTAGAACAGCTGCGCAAATCAAAAATACATATTGCCATTGTTGAATCGATTGCTAGAATCCAGGAAAATAGGGAGAGAAATAAGCGGATTAGTTTAAAACGTAAATAACGCATTGATCAATGATCATTGCGAGATCTATAGTAAAATTCGGTGCTTTTACATTTCCATGGGTCAATCTTCCAACAATCCAGGGTGAAATAAATCCAGGCGAAACGCAAAACACCCCATTCAATCCAAGCGTTATGCCAGAGAAATTTGGACTATAAAACGAATGAATGTGATAAAACATCTGACAAAAATGAATAAAGATGATTTAAATCCAGAATACCTGATGTCAATGAGACTGGCAAGTGGTCCGGCTGATACAGCGCCATGTAATGAAGTGGACAATGTAAGGAATACAACGGCTGCTGTTGAGCTACAGCCAGAATATGCTAGGGCAAGAACAAAAAGCCCATTGAAAATGGTTGCTACGCCGCCCGCCAATTTTCGCACATTTGTTCGCGACATGACCTGTTTCCTTAACAATGAATCAACGAATATTGAGAAGAAATACGCAAACACCATACGGCACAAATGAGGAATGCCACTTAATATGCCGGTCATTTGGACACCCCAACCGTGTATAACACGGAAATAAGTTGGCGCCTGCGTCATCCTTTTGATTTATGAAACCATCAACATATGGAAAATACGTTAATTGTGTGTAATATTCGTAATTGAGGTCAAAACGAGAGTCGATTTACATTGTAAACAGTCCCCATAATCCACCAAATTGTCCACAGATATTCACCCAAACCGCACTTGATCGAAGTATCGACTTCCATGGTGTTTTTTGCTGGAATATGAAAATTCTTGAGCATTTTTTTTCGATTAAATTTTATGAGTAAAAAAAAACATACGTCACCCGCGTGAAAGGAACCACCCAAAGACTTTTCAATATAATCCCGTTCTGCTGGATCAATTCTCGGATGTTGATCCGGTGAGTCGTAGACAAAGTAAAGCCAAGCCACATACCAAACGCTACCAAAAATTCCGCTCAGATAAAATACGGACTCCCATGACCAAATGCTCAGTATAAATCCAAATGCAGGATAGAAAAATGCGATTGCAACCGAACTTCCCAAATACGATGTAATAAATGTGCTGCGTTCATCGGGCGGAATCCATTGAGAAGCTAAATGATGCATTGCAGGCCAGGCTAAGCCCTACAAATAAGGATTGAAAAAAATAGTGTTGTTTTCTAAATTCAAATTTTCAAAGCTTCTACCGAGATTATGCCTTGAGCTACTCTGATTGCAATCAATAGGTTAACATGGAATTTGGCAGCCATTGGAATGAAGAAGCACAGAAAGCATGACACAAAATTTGACAAACCGAAAATTGCCTTGGTTCCATAACAAGATGCTAATATCCCGCCAACAATCTGAAGCGTCCTGCCGATAAAATCGAATAGTTTGTGCTCTTTTTCTGAAGAATTGAATCAATTTCAATGAATTTAAATAAATTTTTACCAGTGAAGCCAGAAAAATGAGCCCAGTACACGGCTTTGATCCAACTCATCCCATTCAAATTTGGTTGAATAATCAACTGGAAACTTTTAAACAATCATTAGAATATTTCAATCAATCATGAGAATATGAAGAGCACATACATCATACACTTGCACTGCGGATGAGTTGATTGTTTGATTGAATGCCACCACACATTCCGATGGATGGTAACTCGATGTAGCTGATGTCTTTTTGGCAACCATTTCAACGATGGCAATATTTACATTCAATCGATAGATGTAATTCACCATAAAACCTACAAACGACATATACCACAAAATCGTCCGGCATTTTATCGTAGAAGTCTTCTCGAATGATTTCAGCGATGTTATTGATCCAATCGTCGATGAAATGAGATTGATCTTTTTTGGTGAACTTTCAACGGTTTTTTGGTAAACAGGTGAATGAGGCACCAAATGTTGTTCATCTTCGTTTTCCGATTTCATATTGTGATCCGCAACGATCGTCTTAGTATTTTGTAGCAAGCCTTTCTCATCGTCAATGCGTTCCGTCTCATCAGTTGGTTGCGCATCAATCTCGATATTTTCACTCTCATCGGTTGGAACACTTATCACTATTTCTACAAAAAGACGGCAAAAATGCACAAATAGAGAAAAAAAGTTTATCCATTTCATTACCTTTTTCCATCTTGATAAATTCGCACCATCAGTCAGTCACAATGATTTGTGTTGTCTTCGACTGTTGACTGAATTTCGTAACCGATTCTATAAAGTTCTCTGGCCCAGTCTACTTCCTTTTGATTTATGAAATCTGTGGAAAAATACGTTAATTCTTTGGATTCTTCATAATTGAAATCAAAACAAGAGTAGATGATATTTTGTGATAAAACATTCTATCAAAATAAATATACTTCCCATTTAGCTGTATTGCCATTTGATAAGTGATAAAATTCTTCAACAAGATTAGATTCAGTTTATTGCTGTTTTCCCATTTTCATCGTTTTGCAATGAAGCGTCATTTCATCTCTATTCGAATTCAATAGCAAGAGCATTTGTTGCGTTTCAAGAGCGCCGTTTTATCAGTTTACCTAATAAATCTGATCACTAAATCACCGCCATGGTATGTCATGATAAAAAAATTGCAAGCCTCCAAAAACCCACACATCGACTAATAAGTTAACACATCAAGATTTGTTGGATGAAATGTACTTTATTTGGTGATTTTTTTTATCTTATCACAGAAGAATCAACATAAGCAATTAATTCAAATAAATCATTGAGGCAAATTTTGTTTATTCCAAAGGGTAAATGCTCTCATGTAGCTACTGAGCTATTGAATGTGATATTATCATTTCAAAGATATGACAATGCTCGTCATCGCCAGTGGGTATAATCCTTCTAATGTCGAGAGATCATCTGCAATAGAAATTTTCAATTTGTGAATATTTAAAGCAAAAATCACACTTTAAGATTCAAATCAATGCATTCCAGAATGTCTGTTCCAAACATTCAGAACGAAATCTTCGCATGCGCTAACTTCTATGATGCACCAAAGTTTGAATGCAAAAAATTCACCTGCGTGTATGGGTTAGCGCGCACACCACATCGCTCACACTCACGATTAGCATTCGGCTGACGCAACTGATAATTCCATTCATGACTGCAGTTTGAGCACCGATATCTTGCCTCATACGTTACGACGTTGTCATTGATGGTTTGCTGTTGAACCAAAAAAAACGGGAAATGATAAGAACGAATTAATTTATTCAATAATCTTTGTTGTGAATGAAATTTTACATTGAAAAATTTCGTCAACAAAGATAAAATGATCACTATGAAAACGTTACTCCTAGATTTAACTCACAATTGAATAAGGATTGACGTTTTTGGTGCAACATTTACAACTTTGAATCCCCGCGGATTGCGTTGAAGGAACCTTCCATTGCACCTTGCAATCGTAGCAGAAGTAGAACGAATAAGTTGAACTCATCTTTCCGGAATCGACTTTGTAAATGATCTCGATGGAAAAACAAATATGATTCACTTGTATATCAGCCAAGTATAAGTTGGCCGAGTCAGAAGAATGCGCAGACTCAACGGTTTCTTGTTTCAACTCAATGTTTATGCCTCGGTATTTATTGTAAACAAATAATAGCAAATATGCACTCAGCTCCGATCTCTAAAAAATGAAACGCTCTTGAAAGTTCGTTGTACTTCATACTCTTATAATCAAAACCGTTTGTTATTTATTTGAGACTTGCGATTATTCAGAAAATATTTTTAAACAAATCATCGACACAAAATGACTTTGTTGCTATACGAACATTTTACTGTTCCTCATTAGTTGGGCTGTAATTGGTTTTGACATGAAAATTAATTGGGATTCAAAGTGTATGATTTTGAACTCAATGGAACTAACAAATAAAAGTAAACCGGGTTCACTGAAAACTTTCAAGTTTATTTCTTCTGTTGAATATGTTTTCATTGAAGACAGATTAACTGCAGAGCAAACAAATTTCATTTTATGATACAAACCTTAAGTCTCAGAATGTAAATTTCCCTTCCTAAAAAACTGTGTCTCACGAAGAATAACTTACGTTTTTTTTCCGTTTATTCCATGCAATTATAATTGTATTGCTCCATGAATAAATTACCATTTCAGTCAATTGTTTGACATTTATTCAATTTTGAAACTCGCGTTGGAAGCTAGTTTACTCACGAGCAATGAACGAGAAAGTACAATCAAGAAAAACAATGAATCAGATTTCTCAATAGCAGTCAATGATGCTTTTTATTATACCATGCACAGAAATAAATCGATCGATAGGTTTATTCTCAAAGACATATTTCATTGATTTGCATCTTGAAAAAAAGCACTTTATTTCCGCTTGACAAGTTATTCAGAAGCTAAGTCCGTTCTGAATTTCACTGGATTTGAAGGAAATGAAAATCAAATGAAGAAAAAATGGGAAATGTTGTTCGAACGGCATCTTAGCTTATCAAGCGGTTCAGCGTGATTTTACCATTGGATGAGTTCCTGTAATGAAAAGCATACATCAATCAAAATTAAAAAAATTACTCCATTTTCACTATTCCCAAAATTCACAAATCCACTCGCTAAAATCACAAACGCGCTACATCACTCATTCAATGAATCATTCAGAATGTAAAGGTGAAATTATTATATTAGGATCAGATCATACCTGAAGATGCGGAACGATGGAAGTGTTGCATCTCTAACAATTTTGAGTACGAAGTACAAATGTACGATCACGGCGCTCCATTCAAACTTGCAGTAAGAGCAGTTAAACTTTTCACGATATTTTGCGACCGCATAGTTCTTTTGCTGTAAAAATAATAGGAGTTTTTCAAACTTATTCCACGCACATTTGACAATGTTATTGATTTTCTGTGCGGCATTTTTCCACCAAAATTTATTTTTTCATATGCGAATACTTCTGATTATCACTAATTTGTCAAACAAAATTTGAATTAGAAGTCAAGGAGTTTTTCTTTGTAAGAAAAATTCCTGAAAATTTACTCACAACTTCAAACGGATGCACGCACGTACGGCAATTTTTGCAGTTATCCATTCCGATTGGCTCCATTGATGTGGTTGAAAAAGTGCGGAAGCAATTCGGGCATCGATAATACGAACAATATCGATCCATTTTGTTTGCGTGTTGATTTGACCAAGAACAAAACGAAACTAAGTGTATGCTCATTTATTCATGCAATTTCAGAGTGATGAATTCGGTTGACGTAAGAATAATAACGTGAAGAAAATGAAAGTACCGCTCAATGAGAATGAAGATGAAAAGAACGAAACGGCGACATCAACGAGCGAGACAGTTTACATTTATTTGTCGTTTATTTTAAACCAATCGCAAGCCAACAATTAACGATCGTTCACGAAATTGATGACAATTGAAAACTACCAAGACGAAAATTTCAAACAACAATTTCGACAGAGTTTTGACTTCCGATATTGTTTTCATGCGTTTCTTGGACTCTGGCTGAAAATGTTGGTTTGCTAAGCATTTTTATATCGAATGATGAATATAATTTCTTTGTTTAAAACAACTCGTCCAATATTTTTATTGAATGCCTTTTTTTGGAAACAAACATAAGAATACATTTCTTGTTCCATGCAAAACACGTGCAGTCGGCTACTTCATGGCGTATTTTCGTTTTTTATCTTCATTCTAGAGAGAAACGGAGGACATTTTACAACATGGTTTTGGTTTATTTGCGTGGTGTGGAGTGACTCACTTCTTTTTCGGGAAAATTGATGGCACTACATTTATTGGGGCAGACACGATTCTGGAATTATTAGATGTTTATCGATTCATATTGCTCGTTGCAACATCTACACGTGTAGAATGCATGCCACCGGTTTAACATGTTTCAAGGCGGATGGAATTTCTGTCGCTCTTTATTTCACCAAGAAACTATACCGAAATGAAGTTTTTATAAATTATCACTTGAAAAAAATTGAACTGAATACACCAACCTGT
>NW_022595252.1:183466-187021 GCF_009176505.1 Sitodiplosis mosellana | reverse complement strand
AAATGAAGTTATTATAAATTATCACTTGAAAAAAATTGAACTGAATACACCAACCTGTATTAACTCGAAGCAAATCAAAAGAAAAATAAAAGGAATTTCGTACTGCCAATCGAATCGAATGAAAATATAGCAATGATTCAATTTTGTAGCGATGATAGCAACGAATTGTTTTCACTTCGGTGGATGCGAGTTAAAAACATGTTTTCTATTTGTTCCAAAGTGTTGACTGTTGATAGATCATATTTGGGAGACTCTGTTTATAATATAACTGTTTATTTTAAATCAATTCGTGCAATTACCGCCAAAGTGTAATCAACTCCGTAGCAGAAATCGATTTAAGAGAATATACTTTTTTATCACGTGTTTATGATTCATCGGTTGTGAATCAAAACAAAACGAGCAAGAAATATTCACAATTTTGATAGCAAAAATCACTTCTTCTATTCTTAGACCCACATTCCTAATGGAATTCAAATACTTACTCGAATTTCACCTAAAAAGTATTTATAGCTTGTATTCATGTGATAAAAATGTAAAAACTTCAACGAAAACACTTGAATTTTCGCTGGCGTTTTTCCAAAAGATTTTTTTGGATAGCTTTTATTCAATGCGTCTCTTTGAATGAACAGGGATTTTGCATCTTATTTGTCATCGAGTTGTAAAAACGACGGATGCTGACAGAATCTGACCATCAAAAATATCTTTGAGGAAGTGGTTCACCATCACGGAAGAACTGCTATATTTGAAAAGGGGGAGAGGAATTTTGTTAAATCGATGTCCGATTGTTAAATAAATACTTAAAAATACACTTACATCCGGATATGGGCAAATATATCGGTAGCATCGCATACAGGGTCTCGGTACATGTGGCTGGAAGTTCACCGTTTTGAATTCTGGTGCATTACAGAATCGGCATTTATAGTATCCAAGCCATCGGTTGTAATGCATGATTTCAGTTTTCTTAACTTTCTTCGAACGGACGGAAAAATCACCAAGAACTCTTATTCACCAGTACTGACCAAATTCAACTAAATTCTTATCAAACGGTCCGTACCTTTCATACACAACGAAATGGAAAGAATAAAACGCAGAAGAGAACTTTGATACAATATGCGAAAAAAACAGTTTCAGTCAGACATACAAAAAAGCACAATCATCACCATAGTGTTTATCAAGAAATCGATTGGCTGTCGAAAAACGCGAATTTCAGTTTATAATTTGATAAGTGAAGAAATTGTGCACGAAACGAAATCGAATCGAACTAAAGCAAACAAAAGAATTGTTTTCACTACACTGTCTGTCGAAGTTATAAACACATTTTTATGCGCACTAATGCGTTCATACATTGCGTTTGAGAAACACCATTCACAAAAGAGCAATTTATTTTAAATGAGTCTAGTGGTACGAATCATGCGATTTTCTCCAAATATGAATATCACTGTAGATTTATGTCCGTTTATACCTTGAACGCATTAAGAAAGTACAATTTTTCCATGATAATGATACAATTTTACATTTTCGTGATTCACACAGCTTACGATTCGATTTACAGAACAAGGAATTTCCTAAGGTCGTAGTCTTAAAAAGTGATTCAATGAGAAAAAATTGAGAGAATTTTGTCATCAAAACATAAACATCTAAAAAAAACATTGCGTCACCTTGAAAAGAACAGCTACGAGAATTTCATTTGGGTGATTCCAGAAAAAAACTTCAAGACTTTTGCTATTGTTTCAATTGATTTATAATACGATAACAAAATAGGAAAATGGCCAAAGTCATTCGAACAAGTTTCAATCAAATCCAGAAAAAGACCAAAAAGTCTGTTACCTGAGCCCCAGTCATTTTGATTCAATTCAAATCAGAAAAAAGTTGGAATCTTTTACTTACAGACTGTTGTCTAAAAATTCACGATGTTTTCTGAAAAAAAAGTCCATTTTGAAAGTCAAAAGTAGGAGAACAAACATGATTGTGATTCACAGTGTTTTCATAACGATTTTATTTGAATCATAAGTTAAAACAGCGATTATATTTCATTTCGCTGACGATGTTCGGAACCGATTTATCCGAATTGGAATTTCAACGCCTACATTTTGGCCTTTTTGTTTCCATTTTCCACATTTGACTGTAAAATTGAGAACGAAAATCGAATCGATACATGAAATAAAGGTTGAAAATACAGTTGATTTTTCTCACAATTTCAATTCAAAGAACAGAACGTTTTTTTTTCTCAGTAAATAGTACTTACTGCATTTTTCGGTGTGTTATAATTCAAACACGAAGGGCACTGGCGTAGTTGCAATCGTGCGATGTTAGAAAATTCATACTTTTTACTGCAGTAAATGCATCTATAAAATGCTAGCCACTGATCACACATATTCAAACTAACTTCTCTTAACGAATTCAAGTACAGATTTGATACAGCTTCGAAATGAAATGATACGCTGTGATGTCACACACAATCGCTGTTAAAATCAAAACTGTTGTTCCAGTCGAACCAAAAAAAAATTGTGTCTGAAAAAATTGAGCGATATATACTCAATAATATTGAACAGCTGATTCGAGCGAAAGAAAACAGCTGGGATAAACCGAAAACTAAACGACTTTCGTCAAAATAAATATTTGCTTAAGAATCTGGCTCATCAATTTAGGCGATCATTTTACACGAAGTGTTCTGCTTTGTATACGAAACGATGGGCAAACGCAAAATACGACTTTCGATCACAGAAGAGCGGCTTTCGATTCAAATCGAATTTGAACACTGTTCGAAATTGATATTGATTCTTTTTTTGCAACATAAAATACTTACAAATGGTACACCATTTTGCTTACGGGAGAAATGGTAAAAAAATAATCCGATTCTTTAGTTCATTTTATTTTTATTGTTTATTACATTTTTCAAAATCAACATAAGGAACATCTGACAGAATGTGTTTTTTCATTTTATAGTTTTTCATAAATGATTTTAATTTTGATGTTTTTTCACAAATTTCCGAAATTTTCGTTGTGAAACCGTCCATTCTGGATACCTCATCGCATGTCTTATAATTTCCTTTCCTCCTTGTAAATCTAAACATTATAGTGACCTTATTGAACCACTTTTGGGCTGCTAAAAATTTCAGTAGCTTCAACGTATTTTTTTCTGGAGAAACATAAAAGGAAAAGCCGTTTAATTGTAACGAAATGAATTTCATATTTTGGCGTATTATGTTGAGTTTTCGGCGTTGTTGTTCAAACATGTCCTCATAACAATGCCATGGCAATCCTGAAAAACGAAGTTCAAGTCTTTCTATCGTTGGATGTTTTAAAACGAAATCCAACCAAAATTCTGCTTCTCTAGACCTGCACTCCACTGTCAATGTCTTTAGTTGCTTAAAGGAAAACACATCGATTGGACTCACTGCACTTAAACCATAATAGCTTGTCACATCGAATGTCTCAATATTATCGAATAGAATCTGTGGTCCTTCGAAGTCATGTGCATGTTCAAGATAGTAAGATGCATGAATACTTTTCAAATTCTGCAGTTGTGTGCTTATAGACTCCCAAATACGCGGC
>NW_022595252.1:182572-183456 GCF_009176505.1 Sitodiplosis mosellana | reverse complement strand
TTTTTATCGCACAAAACAAACATCGTTATTTTCCACCTCGTTAATTCGATAGAAATTCCAACGAGCTATGGATGCTGAAATGGGTAAGTAAATTTTGTTTGAATACAGTATCGCATCATTATTGACTAGTTTTTTTGTTGTTGTTGAGGTTACTCTGACTGCGTAATAATCATAAACATTTGTTGTTTCACACACGTAGATACTCCGATGAGCCCAGACAACAATAGCGAACCAGAGAATGGTTTGTCTAGGTCAAGTAGTCGAAGTGGATCAAGATCACGCTCGGCATCACCGTTGAACGATTCGAATAACAAATCCATTGCTTCGCCTACCTCGGATCGTTCCGGTTCAGCGTCACAAAACTTGAATGATTCTAACGAAATTTCCGAACCAAATGAAGCTCAATCACCAGCACAAGCACGGTCATCGAAATCAAGAAGCCGCTCACCATCGCCAAACCAAAATGAAATCCGTTCGCCCAGTCGCTCACCTTCCGGCAGCCCAACAACTGAAAGAAGAAGCCGATCACGAACACCACCAGTGACCTCAACGACATAACATAATATTTGCTCATAAGCATTATCTCATAACGAATATGAGCTAACGCGATCAATGCACGACTGTGCTGTGTCTCGCTGTGTATCGCACAATAGCAACAGACAGACAGAGAGAGAGCGAGTAAGTGAGACGACCACAGCGTTGGAGAGTGAGACGACCATAGCGTCTCTGTGTATCATGCACACAGTCGTTTAAATGTGAATGCCGCATACAAACGTCGCATGAACGTTTTTTGTTTTAATATTCAACTGTCAAGTCACAAACACTGTCTCACTTACACTCTCTCTCTCTCTCTCTCTCTCTCTCTCTCTCTCTCTCTCTCTCTC
>NW_022595252.1:78961-182562 GCF_009176505.1 Sitodiplosis mosellana | reverse complement strand
CTCTCTCTCTCTCTCTCTCTCTCTCTCTCTCTCTCTCTCTCTCTCTCTCTCTCTCTCTGAACAAATATTATGTTATGTTGTTGAGGTCACTGAACACCACGCAGTAAGAGTGGCACACCAAAAAGTCGATCAGGTGCGCCATTTCTCCTTATGAATGAATCATTCAGAAGGACTCATTCAATATTTGTTCATAATTTTTGATTGTTTTTCAAAATACTAATATCATTTCGCTGATGATTTTATTTATTTTCTTGATTCTAGGCTCACGCTCACGTAGCGGTAGCGCTGTTTCGAACCGAAGTGGATCTGCAAGGAGCCGAAGTGGTGGTAAGTGGTTTGGCTCAGCACATGTTTGTTGAAAGCATTCATTATCTTCACGAAGTTGAATTGTAGATTACTGATTCAATTTTCACAAATTTCATTCATAGGCTCACGTTCTCGGTCACGCAGTAGAAGTGCTGCGTCAAATAAGTCAAATAAGTCAAATCAATCAAATCGTTCGAATCAATCGAATCGATCACAGCGCTCCAATCGTAGTCGCAGTGGCTCTGTGAAAAGTAGAGGTAAAACCTGTTGATTCTTGTTCATGATTTAGATGTATTGAAGCATGAATTGTGTATTTTCTCATTGATTTCGAACCAATGTCAATATGTTTTTGCTTTTATTCCAGGTTCTCGTTCACGTTCACGTTCTAAGAGTGGCAGCCCACAGCGAGCAAGTAAAAGTCGGAGCCGTAGTCGAAGTGGCTCTGTTAAGAGTAGAAGTCGTTCAAGTGAGTGATTTTTTTTTGTTATTGGTTTATTTTATATTGCCTTTGTGTGGGAATGCTTGAACAAAACATGTGTTATCAATTATGTGCCATTTAGAATCAAGATCGCGTTCACGCAGCGGAAGCCATGCATCGAACCGTAGTCGCAGTGGATCGCGCCGAAGCCGAAGTGGATCACGACGCAGTCGAAGCCGCTCCCGACGAAGCCGAAGTGGCTCTGCACGTAGCCGCAGTGGATCGGCAAAAAGTAGAAGTCGAAGCAGAAGTTCGGGTAATTTGCAATGTTGCCCATTCAATTAAATGTCTATTAAGAAGTGATTAGAGACAGTATACTAATCAATCAAATTGCAGGTGGGTCCCGGTCACGGTCAGGCTCAAGATCTCGTTCCCGTTCTCGTTCACGTAGTGGCAGTGCTGTTTCACTCAGAAGTGGTTCACCAGTGAATCGCAAAAAGCGTGCCGTTCTAAGTGATTCAGAAGATAAAGGTAAAAAAATCTGAATTTATTTGTCCAATAAACACAAAATAATACAAAATCTTCTCGAAAATCGAAGGTGCCGTATCACAGCAACTGAAGCGAGCCAAGATTATTGACTCTGATAATGAAGATGAGGTGCCAGGTGGCGAAGGCGATGGAAACGAACAAGTTGAAAAGCCAGATGATGGAGGAGAAAGTTCAGATGAAGGTGTTATGCATACTGCGGCCGGCACAAGCACAACTTCAACTGATTTTGGGACAATATCACATAGATCGGATTTTGAGAAGCAAGTAGACATAATTATGGTATTTGTAAATAACTTGAAAAAAATTGACGGCGAAACCAGATTGGATGCTATTGAATCGAATCGTAAATGTCTTGCATCAGAACTCGACCATTTGTTTAAAATGACTGTGTATGCCAAACAATTAATGTCTAAACGTGCAAAAATGGAATTGAATGAATTAATGGAAATGATTAGAATCACCTACATAGACGATCCAATCATTGATGATTTTGGAGATAAAGGAGTTGAACGATTGTGTGATATGCTGGAAGGTTTAAGGGAAAAGGTCTTTAATGTCGTGCAATCGTAATTAGTTTTATAAAGTCTACATAACAAAACGATTCAACTATATTCCAATGTCTTGTAATCAGATGAATAACACTTACTTGACCGATAACTGAGAGAACATATAACAATAAAGCTGTAAATTTTTTAAATAACTTCTGTTAGACTGTACCAAAATTGAAGAAATAAATCATTAGGAGTTAAAAATAAGTTTATGTTTTAAATAAAATGTGATTCAATAGCAAAATAAATTCATTTGTGGCAATTTTATTAAAGTAAATGTCTATTTTTGAACATTGGTTTTTTTTTTAAATTTAAACAACCATCGAATTGTCGACTCTCTGCACAGGGTGATGAAAAGTTTTGTGAATGAATACAGTTATCAATTGTGTGTGAATTGAATGCAATTGATTCATGCATTGCTGTATGTAGTACTACTATTACTACTACTTATTTAAAGCTACAAAAAATTAGAGCTATGGAAAATCAAAAAATTTCACTGTCGTTTTTTCGTCGACTTTATTTAATATGAATTGAAAAAAGCAACAGATTTTAACATTGTTTTTACTATATGTCTAAGCATAGTTTGCAAAATGTTCATTATTCGGTTAGCAATTGCCCTGCCTTGACTTCATCGTTTGAGAGGAAAAATCTGGAATTAAAAGCGAATAAAATGCAATCAATTGAATGAGATTAAACTTTCTATTGATTCTAACTTTACCATTTTCGGCAAATTTAAATGAGGACAAAAGGGACATTGGCGCGTCATCACTTGGTCTTTAACCACTTTTGTGTACAATTTGTCGCATTTGTTGCACTGATAATATGCATGCTGAATGTCGAACGTCTCCATTTCAATGTCTTGTAGGTGATTTTCCAGACTCCAAAACCTTGATGCGTGATCACTGTGAGCCAAAATTCAATTGGAGTGTTTAAGTTGACAAATGCATTTAACACAATGAAACGATTCAACCCATGCCTGCAGCTCAAGTCAAAACAAAATAAAGCAAACAACAGTGTAGGTTTGGATAAGTTCAGAGAGCAGTGTCAGTGTTTTAACCTACTGTAAATATGCGAAAGTGAGCAGTGCCCATTGAGCACTTGTCGATTTATTTTATCCAAACAAACATTTCGATCGAAAAATCAAAATTGCTGATGTTGACCACTTGGCAATCGCTTCAATTGAACATCAATCGCTTCAACTGAAAATTGATTTAGTGTTATGAAAATCGGTTTGAAATGCTTTTAATGTGAATTGAAATGATAACGAACAATCTTGAATCAGCACATACAATCTTTCAGTGCATGTTGTGAAAAGTTGAAAAAATTTTTGAATAGAAAACAACGGCAACATTGATTTGAATGTTCTTTATTCAGCAAAACTATTGCTACACTCAATTGATTCCAATTGATCTTACCTTCTGACTTCAACGTCATTTATTTTCACCTATTTTGCAACAGGAACGAAACTTAAAACGATACACTTACCTTTTGTATGGGTAATAATTGGCGATTCTACTGCCTTAGTTTGACTCACCTTACTTACTCTTTGGTACGATAAATAAAGAAAATTCATAGAAAAAAGTTTCATCGAATAGACAAAATAAAATTTGCAGAGTAGGATGTAATTCAAATCGCTTGAAAATTGCTTTTTTGCATCAATTCCCACACGAGGATTGGACTTTATTGAGAAACTATGACTCTTTCAAAAGCAAAACAATGATTTTATTTTCAATTCCATAGCTTCCATGGTATACTGTATGTAATAATCCATTTTTTGCATCCAATCGCATGTTCACTGTAGAGTTCGTTGTCTAAAAGACCCGCTCACCTGAAATCAAAAACAATGTTTGAAATGACCAAATCGAATTATCCGTCGTATATTTTTCCTCGTTACGTTTTTCTTCGGTTGGTTTGTTGTATTTTCCGCAGCAAAGGCACAAACGCATTTTCGTTTCTTCAGTATTCGTTGTTTGGTATTCAAAACTGCAGTTCACGCATTCATAGTATGCAATCCACACAAATGCCATTTTCAATGATTTCTCTTCGATGAATTGAGTGAAATGTTGGCGTCGGTTCTGTCTTGCATTCGTCCGCACGATATGTCGACTGAGTCAATATCGATGAATACCAAGTATTTATAATGATGCGAAAAGAATCATTTAAACCGCATAAGAAAATATTGATAAAACTGAGTCACAAGTAAAACGAAGTAAAACAAATGGAATTCCTGTGGAATGTTGTCAGCGTAAATATTTACGTGATGGTCAAGCACTTTGAGATCAAGTAATTGCGTCTAAACGAGAACACAATTTAATGGACTTTTTTCAAGAATTAGCGCTATTCCTATTCGAAATTCAAATAAAACATTTCACTTTGGTTGAGCTCATTGCCGATGTTTTGTATTTATTAAAATTTTCCGGACACAGATTTCAATTTCTATTAGTCATCGCATCAATCTTAATAAATCTTCAATAAAATTCAATTGCTTGGGTATCAATCATCGTCCATCATGCCAAAGAGTACAGTACACTTTTTTCTGAAACGAAAATCACCCAGTTTTTACTTGTTTATTTTATTATTATAATGTTGTTTATTTTATTTAACTAATTCGTTATGAATTTTTCTTTAATTTTTAATAATAGAAAATTGAATTCGTGTGATCACCTCGGTATTTGGAGAGTTGAAAGTTGGACATTGCAAACACTTTCTACGAGCTTCTTCGCTTAGGTTGACCGTTTCATAGTGTCTTCCGCACGTTGTGCAAGTATAAGTTGCGTGCCACATTACATCAGGTCCTGGATATGTCATATTTCAACGATTGACGTTCGAATATAGTATGTCTCTGTTACGACAAAAATCACTCCAAAATAAAACTAAATTTCAAGCCCGAAACTGTCTTCTCAAACAGGCCTCGTTCAATTGCAAAACGTGAATGAATGGACGGAATCGAAATAAAAACAATTCAGGTAAATATCGTCCATGGAAAAGTGCATTTTAAACGGCAACAGAAATGAATTCAGTTTTTGTCCAAGAATAAACAAACATTTACACGCAACTAACGTCTGTGAATATCGAATGATTTTATTTGTAAATAAACCAAATTGTTTTGACCGTTTTCATTTTGCAAAGACGTTAATTCTTTTCAACTCGCGGAATGCACGGTTGTTATTCAATTCAATGCTGATTACATATGAGATCGGAATTTTTCCAAGAAATGTGATTAATCGTTATTGATGAACAGTGGGTTTTGTTATGGACTTCATTTGGTGTCAACAGATAATTTTTTCACCGAAAGAAACATGAATATCGTTTTGCCGACCCGTACAAAAGAATTATTTAGAAATATGTATGAAGGAAAAAAAAACGTATAGTGCACCCACCCAAACACAGCATTTGCTTTATTCGAAATCCTTCCAAAACAAAATAAACATAAATTTAATGAAATAAAACATTTGTAATCTTTATTAAAAGCTTTGAGTTTGGTCAATGGTCAATAATTGTTTTCCTTATCTTTTTGCTGAGCTCTTTAGGTTTAGTGATGAGAAATGTAAGTAAATATAAATTGGAAAATTGTGGAAGCACATAAATTGAATAAAATGGTTCCACATATTGGTTTAAGCTATGCAACATCAATCCATTGATATAAAAAAAAACGATCGAGCGAATATAGTCGTAGACCGGATCAATTTCCCTTTAAATTCCGATTCAACTTTTACCTAAGCAGCTTGGACAGATTTTTTGTTGGTCTTTGGTCTTATTATTTATCAATACAAACTTTTTAACGCAAATCTTGCAAATGTTTTATGCGCCCCAGTGGCCAGGCGCGGTTAATTCACAGATTGTTTTTGACAAAAACTTTTTATTCGAGACTTGACTTCACAGTTTAACTGATTCTGAAAAACGAGACAACGCAATTGTTTCTGCTCCAAAAACAATATTCTGCCCTAAAGACTACTCAAGAATCGCTTTTCAATAACAAAAAAAATATTACAGAAATATTTTCATGAACATAATTTTCGCTGAGTGGTATTTCGAATGTTTGCCATTTCAACATTTGAATTTCGTACAAAAATTGATAAGGCAAAGAAAACTTTGGAAGGGTATAAGAAAAAAACACTTTGGTTTTTACGCGGCTATGAAATTCATACTGACGACAATATTCGACCTGCCTCTAGTGGTCATACACATAACATACGTTGAGCAGTCGATATATACACACAATACAGACACGCTAGCATAAGATTTAAACGGTTTGCGCGAATGGCTACTTGATTATTGGCCATTTATACGCTAATGTGATTGAAATCTTCAACTATCACCACAAGCGTCGTGTCAGTAGAGCTCGTCTTATGTTTACATTGGAAATACGTGTTATTGTTGTTGTAGCTTCATCGCCGTGGGTTTTTACAAATATCTTGCCAATGTACTTGTTGATTTATTTCGTGTTTCATTGTGACAACACTTGCTCATTTGGGCTATTTTGATGAAGGCCATTTTAAATTTGATTCAAATAAACGACAACATTTTGGCATTACCGAATAGGATTGCGTCACTTATCGAGTTGGAAATCTGATTCCGTCACTTATCGAGTTGGAAATCTGATTCCGTCCATGAAACACATCTGCACAAAAAAATGAAGTAATTTAGAACAGTTTGTTAGAATTTTGTTTGCACAAAAACAGTTGAAATTGGAAAACATTTTAAAAAATGACTCACCTCTTGGCATGGTATATTGTAAGCCAAGCATCGATAACATTGACGCATTTGTTGAGCTTCACAATTGATCGTTTCGAACGATTTATTGCAACCGCGACAGATGTAAAGTGCTCTGCAGCGGTAGTCCCACATTGTACTTGAAGTTTTATTTTTATTCGGTTGCCAGCGAATCTTCGCGGAAAAAACTTTAATATTTAATACTTGACGCTAAAAACTGAACTAAAGAAGCGCTGGCAATGATAAACCGTATTCCCAATGAAGTAACGAAAAATATTTTCAACTGAATATGACAGTGAATGTGTTATGGTGCGACATTGACACTGGTTTTTTATTTATTCAACGATGTTTTCGATGGATTCGCTATTTGGTTACATCAGATAATCTTACATTTTTATTTCCAAATAAATTTTTCAACTCAACGAATGACAAATATTTGTTTAACGTTGAAATTCGGGTTAATCGAGCTAAACTGTAGGTGTTGGTCGAACGTTTGACTTATCTGAAAGCTGGCGGTCATGTTCATTGACCTTTCTTTCGTACAAAAGTGCTGAGTATATTGAAAAAAATAGTCTCTTCTGCTATCGGCTATCGTTTGATAACGATCGATCAAAACTTACGACTGAATATGTACCAATCAACTTTATACGATTGCATCAACATTGCTGACGTTTATTTGCGATTTCAACGAATAAAATCGGAACAAAAATCATAAATAAAATCGTTTCTGTTTGTAATGCATCGAGTAAATGGGTACAAAAGTTTGAAAGAGATGATTCATCTAAGATGAAGAAAAAAATACTTTCTTTTCATGCGTGGGTCGAGTGTTTGTAAACTATCCTGGAATTTTAGACGAATTGAATGTGAACGAAATTGAATAAAATGAGTTCTAAATCAAACGAACTATGCCAACGAAGCTGGAATAGTCACATGTCATCAAGTTACATTCAAAACTTCTTTGTTTTTTTTAAGTAATTCAGCTTAAGTTTCTCTTCTCATCCTCCTCTCCTTCACTCTCTCTACGCTTGTCTTAATGTGCAAACTTGCCTTAAATCTTGATACTTATAAGTTTTCTAACAGACATGGAGAAAACCAAAACCAAAACCAATGCATTTCGCGGATAGATTTAAAAAGTCAAAGACAACAAAGTTAAATTTCAGAGAAAATTATTTATTATTTCTATTATTATTTCATTACAATTTTCGCTAAATCTATTACAAAACTAAAAATAAGCTTATGAAACTCAATGTGTGGAACAGACAACTATATCTTTGACTTTTGAATGAGGTAATGTTCAAATTTTTCGTCTAAAATTATTTTAGAAATTCTTTTTGGCACGATTCAATGTAACACAATGTTTAGCGTCCATTTGTCCCCGCCAGCCTGGCAACCGCTCCATTAATCCGACGAACGACGTTGGGCATTCGAGTGTGAAGCGAAATCGTTTTAGAGTTTTAGATTTGTTCACGAAACGAAGAGCTTGACGACCTGTGAATTCGAATGATGTTATATCAACATCGGTGAGTGATGGTAGTTTATCTGTAATCCGATCCTTTTCTGCTTCACTCAAGTTGGTTTTGTGCCATTCACGAATGTTTTTTAAAGTTAATTTTGTAATCGATGGATGTCTGTGGATGAAATCGAAAAATAATTCTCCAATCCTTTCATCCGATTGGAAGGTAAAGTTTTTGAGAGCATCAAATTTAAAGGGAACTCGATGTTTATTCGCTGATAATTCAAATGAATTCAAATGAAGCCGAAAATCCTTCACACTGTCGAAACGAATAATAGATTTTGAAAATAATTCTTCATCTTCATCCACCTCATTTAGCAGACGCAGTGGAAAGGGTTCGCAGAAACAATCAATTTGAAAAGTGTGAAGATTTTGCAACACATTACTTGCTCCTTTCAAAAATTGTCGATTAAAGTCCCAGTGAATGTGAAGACTTCTCAAGTTTGGGTTCATCTTTATTGCGTTCGAAACATTTTCTTCTCCGAATCCGAATTTCCCCTTCGTCACGCTGAGATTCGTGGCAAGGTGTTCCAAATGTGGAAATTGTGTTGCGATACATGCACGATCTGACACTTCGTTGAAACCATCAAACTCCAAACTCCGTAGATTCGGGAACCAATCGTTCAATTGCCTTGTTTCATATCCCAAATTGCAGTTGATAAAACGCACTTTTTCCACATTCGTAAATGTTTTTCTTAAATCAGCAAAGGTTTTTCCCGAACACGATGCAAATGTGATTTCAACCAAAGATTCTGTACAGAATGCACTGACGTACTGATTAATGTAGGTTTGATACTTTTCATCAACCAAAAGGTATGAAATCTCCAATTTGAAAATCAGATGACCGAAGCAACGAAGAAACTGCAAACTTTTTTTCAAATCTCCAATCGAAATCCAGTCCGCTGATTCTTTGATGCCACGTCGATGAGGTTGGAAATACATTCCAGAGAAGTTGGATATATCTTTCAAGATAACCGTTTTATTCCTCAATTTATGGGCAAATACTCGACTCGCTCCTTTTCTCATCCAGCTGCTTTCGTTTGCCACATTCACAAGATCGCCTGTATTCAAATACTCGAAAACGTACTGGAGGCAGTCGATATTGACATCAATTACTTCCATGGAACTGGTTTTGGTGAGTGGGTTCTTCTCTTGAGCAATCATCTTCAGAAATTGCCTACACTTTTGCAATCAAACAGAATTTTTTACCT
Organism: Sitodiplosis mosellana; assembly: GCF_009176505.1. Classification (NCBI taxonomy): domain Eukaryota; kingdom Metazoa; phylum Arthropoda; class Insecta; order Diptera; family Cecidomyiidae; genus Sitodiplosis; species Sitodiplosis mosellana. The sequence continues at coordinate 173,304 of NW_022595252.1, read as the reverse complement.
TCAAAATAATAATTGTTATATTTTCAGTGGCAGGCTATCTTCCAAGTTCAACAACTGAAATGCAACTGATTTTAATTCGTTGTCCACTTGCCTTATATAATGGTAAAATGGGCCAGCTTATTTCATTTCTTTGGAAACAGTTTTAGTAGGTAGATCGCAGGTTTTCGAACATCGTATTGGTAAAGTTGTTGTTTCTTTCCATTTGGGAAACGGATTAAGGATTGGGAATCCCGTTTTGGGATTCTATAACTCAACGCAAACTGAAGATTATAAGAAAATTTTAAAACAAGCAAGACGTTCATGTGAGAATACCAAACAATTGCTGTCTAAAGTACTGATAATTGATAATTAATACCTTAGCCTGTGGCTGTCTCTACCTATTTGCCGACCATTGGTTAGTTAGTGACCAAGTGCAAGTGCATTTCAGAGAATTTTAACGAGATTAGTATTTTGGATTCGTATAATTGTTTCGAAAGTCACCATGAAATAGGTAAAAGAAAGCATCTGAAAATGGGCCGAGAAACAGAGTACTAAGTCAAGATAATTCTTATTTTAATATTTTGTTGAGTGCTTTTTCGAAATTGTTAAGTAAATCTTTTCAAAGGAAGGTCTTCTTTCCTACTCACTTTAGTAAATGCCTCAAAATTCAGAACGGTCATCTCAAAACCATGGTTTTTTAACATTACTTATCATCACAAAACATACTTTTGCAGATTAATGGTGAATTGTGGCCAATTTATGTCTTGGTCTGTTTGTGTCTCATAAATATTTGGCCATTTTTTGTCCATACATTTCAGTTGCCAATTTTCCATTGTAGGAACATAAATAGGTTTGGAGTTCCAATTGAAATCGCTACAGAAACTATGCTATTATATCAAAGCCAATGTGTCGAAGTTGTTGCAGAAAAGAACATTCATTGTGTCATGTTTCACTTAGGCATATTTTGCGCTATGTTTATTTTGCATTTCAACGTGTTTATTCCTACAATCATAGTTTTATTCTCACCATTTCCCATTGCATAAATGACGCATTGTTTCAACCAACCTTGAAAGAAAAAACCAGAAAAGTTTCTCCGGAAAATGTAACGAATTTTAAAAAGGGTGAGGGGATAACGTATGACAGAAATGGGGAAACGTATGACAAGAAATGGGAAAACGTATGTCAAAAATGGGTGGAAACGTATGACAAAAAATGGGAAATCGTATGTCAGCAAATCGGAAAACGTATGACAGAAATAGGAAAATATATGACAGAAAATGGGAAATCGTATGACAATTGATAAAATAATTAAAAAACGGTATTTTAGTGGTCTCAACAGAAAATTTTCTCTATCTCTTTCTCTAAATATCAAAGATTGAGTATTTTTTATAGACTTTGTATTGAAAAAAGTAGAGAATGTTTTCAATTGCTGGTGAGCAACAATTTTACGAAGACATCAAATCGACTTTTTTTGTCATTAAAATGAAAATCTCAAAAAATTACGAGTGAAACATACTCTAATTTATCAAAATTTAAGTCGGCCAAAATACATATGCGGCTCTCAATCTCATAGATATTAAGAATTGATATCAAACGTTTTTTTTACGTATAAAACATGCTTTTTACTTTTCCGCACACGAAGTGTGTGAGAAAAGTATAGCGATCGACGTGATAAAAAGTGTGCTAATTTTTGTTGTGTCCACGATAACTTTCGAACCGCTCAAGTGATTTCGCTCAAATTTGGCCAGGAGTCACAATTAGTAAATATCTTGGATGTATCAAAAGTTGGGCCAAATTGGACCAGTTCATCTGGTACTTTTGGGACATCATAGAAAATCACCCAAGGGTCCCCCCTTGGATTATGTCGAAAAAAAATGTCTTTTTTCATCAACCTAGAGTGGATTGTTGTATCGTTCTCACATAGTTTTATAATATTAGGCAGTGTTAAATGGTTTATAACACGATGGCCGACCATTTTTTTTTTTTTTTTTTTTTTGTTATCATAGAACGGATTTTTGATTTTTTTTAACACGATTTTATCATGTTAATCCGTGTTAAATGATTTATAACACGATGGCCGACCATGATTGACTTTTTTTCTATTTTTTTTTTGAATTTTTTTTTTTCAACTTTTTTCATTTCAAAATGCATTTTCTGGTTTTTTATATGATTTTCTTATCGTTACCCATGTGAACCATTTGCGGAGAAATTCAGTGCACAGCGGAGGTGTGCGGAGTTCGGCGGAGATGCCATACATACACTATAATTAAAACAGTGCGCTCATGGCTACTTAGATGTGTATTGAACAATAGAAATGTAAACACAGCAAAGAGTGCTGTTTCGCTCACACGTATAGCGTATGTACGGTATCTCCGCCGAACTCCGCACAGCTCCGCTGTACACTGGATATCTCCGCAAATGGTTCATTTGGGTAGCCGTGTTAAATGATTGGTCAACCATGATGGTCTTCTTTTTAATTTTTATTTTCAACCTTTTTTCATTTAAAAATATACTTTATGGGTCATTTTACATGATTACTTTGGCTCTTTTTTGTTTCTCTTTAAAAAAATACTTGTGCGGAAAAGTCCGTTTTACGCTCGTAAAACTTTTTATTATCGCTCTTATCCCTACTGACTCTTCTCTTTTTTACTGTCGGTTGCTTGTTCGGAGCGAGAGCGGATAGAATTAAAGGCTGTTATCTATTATTCATCGATTAAAAAAAGCAAATGTAATTAAAAAGAATTTGTATCAACTGCCTTTAACATTAGATTTGAAATATATATATTATTCGTAATTAATTTAATAATTTAATAAATAAGTTTTGAGATGAAAGAAAAGTTTGATTCCGCGCGCGTAGCACGCGGAAACCCAGGCAGGGTAAATCCCAGACAAAATAATACTGGTGGAGCAGAAATCGCGCGGCGCGACTTGGTGACTTCTCCCACTGCATAGGAAATGTCTGGTCGTGCAATGATTGATGCATACGTTCGTATCAAGTATCATATATATACAAACGAAAACAAATAAACAATCTAATGAATGAATTCGCACACAGTAAGATGACCTATCACAATTCTACTTGCAAATGTTCGACGTATTTCGCGACGTTACAGCAACTTTTCACAGTTCCCATTTATCATGTACATTAATGGCACCGAGACACCAACTGGTGCTAGCAAGTGTACTACAAGCACTGTATATAAATATGTACTTTTTCACTTCAACATTGCAAAAGAGAGTAACGTTCACAAAGAATTTCTCATTTCAAGGAGTTTCGAACATTTTAATTTGTCTTTTATGTCAATCAGATCTTTTTTTTGTTAGAAATACATTTTTTAACGTTGTCATACTTATTCCTATTTTCTGTCATACGATTTCCTATTTCTGTCATACGTTTTCCAATTTGCTGACATACGATTTCCCATTTTTTGTCATACGTTTCCACCCATTTTTGTCATACGTTTTCCCATTACTTTTTCGCACGCCAATGTCGTGAGTAAAAGTATTGTAATCACTCCAAAACCTAGGTACCCCAAAAAACCATTTTTCTATCCATTTTCGACACCAACAAGCACGATACAGTGGTTATTTTGCTATGTTAATGTGGGTGTGTCGTACCCTGTACGCTGTGCGCTGTACGCTGTACGCCGTACGCAAAAATTTGTTAGCACGATTGCTCAAATACCAGAATAGGAAATGAAATTCTGCAAGTACCAAACGTTTGTGCTTCGTTAGACTTGGAAACCATTAAACTTTCAGCCACCCCAGATGTACCCTAGGATACCCAGCCTATGAAAAACCTTTAAAAAATCGAACAACCTAGCACCCGCTAACCCACCTTTTTGGTATTTAATCAGTATGTTAGTTCCAAATTCCTTGAAAAATCGAACTTTTGTTCGGGAGGTACCCAAAATAGGCTCCCAGGTGGATTTTATCACTCCCACCCGATTTATTCCATCAAAATAATAGGGGCCCAGGAACAACCTAGCACCCGCTAGCCTACGTTTTTGGCATTAAATTGGTATGTTAGTTCAAAATTCCTTGAAAAATCGAACTTTTGTTCGGGATGTACCCAAAATAGGCTAAGCGTACAGCGCACAGCGTACAGGGTACGACACACCCACATTAACATAGCAAAATAACCACTGTATCGTGCTTTTTGGTGTCGAAAATGGATAGAAAAATGGTTTTTCGGGGTACCTAGGTTTTAGAAGTGATTACAATACTTTTACTCACAACATGGGCGTGCGAAAAAGTAACAACAAGAAACAACTACAGAGAAGGGAACTTATTTACAAAGTTTTTTGGGCCCACTTAATCCAAATATGGCATTAGTTTGTCCTGGCACGTCTAGTTTTCAAGATACGTTCATTGCGGTTTCCGTATCAGATTTGGCTTAAGTGGGCTAAAAAAAAACCTTGGAAATGAGTCTCCTCTTTTTGGGGGAAATTTTTCTTTGAAATTTGTTGCATAGTGTTAGTAGACCTCAATTCGTAAATTCCATAACTGAAAAATACCATAATTTTTAGAAAATTTAATAATTCCATAACTGAATTATACGTTGCAGTGCACGTGTCAGCTATTGGTAGATGAATGGTATAAAAGAGGCGCCACCGCATAGGGAAGACCAAACGAATTCAAAGTATCTCTTCTCAAATTATCATTGTGCAACAGGTTAAAACTCTGTTTCGTTGGCAAATTAAAATGAATCTACTACACGGTTTGTTTTTGGTGCTATTTATCGTTGAATTTTCGGTAAGTTTTTTCTATTCCTTCATCATTTTCATGTTCATCCAATAAAATACGATATTTCTGTAGAATTGAAAGTGAGCACGAAATTTCTTTTTCTAGGAACTTCAAGGAAAACGTAAGACAAATTTTGTTTTCGTACACGCTTTTACTCATTCCAAGAGATTTTTCATTTTAAAATTTCAACTCTTTCTTCCAATGAACAGATGGCTTTTTCTCGCAAGCTCTTCTCAAGGGCGAAGTAATTGAAAACATGTCACAGGCAAAGTTTATAGCTGGAATCTATGCCCCTAAAAGTAAGTCAGCTTTAGAATCAATTTTATTCTTTTTTCGTGTGAATTTTCGATTCAAATATTCTATCAATTTTGTGTGTTTTGATTTTTGCTTGTACTGAGACGAAACGATTTCATTACAGAATATTTGTATGCATTCAAAGACAAGTTAACTGATGCTGATAGAGAAACGGAGATTGTATGTACCGCATTTATTTTGTCAAAAACGGAAATTATCACGAATGCCCATTGTGTGGCTGGCGCTCCATATGCTTATGTGGTAGCTGGTACAAAATTTGTATCAGACGAAAATCAAAAAATCAAAATCAAAGTCAAAAAAGAGAACTTGGCATATCATCCTCATTTTGATCATTTAATTGTTGGTGCATTTGATATTGCCAAAGTTACACTGAAAACGCCGTTAGAATTCAGCGATACCGTTGGCAGTATCAAACTCGTGGACAAGGATTATAAATTGAATAACTCATCAGAAGTGGTCACTGTCTATGGGTATGGCGTGTTGAATCTACCAATGATATTGAGGCGTTGCGATGCGAACTATATATCTGACGTCGAACGGGCCAACACATTCGACCCAGTTCAGGCTTTGTACTTTACCACTGGCGAAGCTACGAACGATGGAGAAATTCTTACACCTGGTGATTCGGGTGGACCAGTCGTTTCAAAAACAAATGGCAAAATCGTGGGCATAAATGTGGGTACAAACGAAACAACAGGTGGCCGCGGAATGTTCCTTCCAATTACTCTATTCCTTGATTTTATTCATGACCCAAAGGTATCTAATCTCAATGCTCCAATTTTCATTTCAACAACGCGAACAAAATGTATTTTTGCATTTATTTCAGAGCGTGAAACCAATTCCACCTTCGCTTACACCTAACGAAGCTAAATTTATGGCCGATATAGCGGCACCGGGAAGTAAGTGTGCATTCGAAATTTGAGTTAAATTAATTTATTATGTGGTTTTTAACGTCACTTTTAATCTTCATATTCTTTTTCTTTCGACGGCGAAAGAGGAGATTTTTCATGTTTCATAAACCAATACTCATCCTGAGATATTTTTCTATTACAGAATTTCTTACTGCCTTCAAAGACTCATATGCCGATGCCGACGAAGATGTTCAAATACAATTTAATGCAATCATTTTGTCGGAAACCGAGATTTTGACCTGTGCAGATCATGTGCATGGCGCCCCATATGTCTATGTAACCGTTAATAAACTATCAAGAAATCCGACAGAACTTAAAGTCACTGAAGACCAGATAGAAATTCATGAGAAATATGCATTGTCGGGATTAACATTTAACGTTGCCAAGATTACACTTAAAGAACCGTTGGAGTTCAACGACAACGTCGGCAGCATCGATTTGGTGGACAAAGATTACAAATTGAATGACCCGTCTGAAATAGTCTCTGTCTATGGTGATATGATATTGGATGGAACACAGAGAACGAGACGTTTTGATATAAAGTATTTGAATAGTGGCATTTGCAAATCGAAATTGGGCGACCAATTTGATGCAAATCATTTGATGTGTTTTAATTCTGTTGAAAGTAAGGGATATCTCTGTACGTTTGGAGGACCAATGGTTTCGAAAAAGAATAACAAACTCGTGGGCATGACCATAGATGATTTATCTGATAATTCAGTTATTTTTCAACCGATTGCACCGTTGCTCGATTGGATCCGGAAGCCAAAGGTGGGTCGTAATCAAAGAAGAAGAATGGCTTGAAAAATGGGTTTTAGGCGCCTGAAAAAGCTGAATACCGTCTCTTTTTTTGTTCCTGTCATTTGATGTTCAACAAAAGAACCGAATAAATTTGAAAATTTGAGAAAAATGCATTTTAGTTTCCATTCGCCCATGCGCAGTTACGTGATTATTTAAAGTAATTGCGATTTATATTACGGCTTGCAATGCACGTAAAAATTGCGCGTAAGTGTGAGCGAGATAGCATGAGTTTTGGGTATCCCAGTGAAAAGGTACTACGGAACTGGTGAAATGATGACTCAGTTTTATTCATAGCGTTTTGGAAGCGATGGACACATTATTTTTGCCGAATTCTGCTCGGAAATGCGAGTTCTGGCCATGTGTAGATTTTACCATATAAATCAATGTATAATTTTAGCCGCGCCGCGCCGTGCTTCGAGAATTTCATACAAACCTGCCATGTAGACGGTCCTAACACAGGCAAAAATCGAAAGAAGTTTTGAAAAAATGTTTTTAGATTCTAATAGAGTATTTTGTGTGCACCGTTTGTATTATCGGCACATCGAAATTCGCCCTCCTTACTACTTAATTTTCACTCCGAAATCAAGTCACAACCAAAACCACCATTAATATTAGTCATCATTCCAATGGACTTGGAAGTGTATCGTACATTTTTGCTTCAATTAAAGTGAAACACGATATCTATAATCAACAGATATTTCGCGATTCACTTTGAAGCGAACGGAATTCATGTTGCACTCTTGAAAAACAAGAATATTGTGATAAGCTTATCCATAAGTGGTTCAACTTCGGTCATTTTTATTCCCGACCACTCATATATACATGATAACTCTACATCACGCAAATATCTTCGAAATGAATTTGGAATATTTGGAATCGTTCGGTAATCTCGAATCGCAAGGAAATTTCTTGATCTTATCACTACTGATATGTCACTTATTTGCTGGTGGAAATTTTCGATCATTCAATATCCTCTACCACCCTGCATTCAATGATGCATTCGACGACCGTCTATTAGTTTCAATGGACTCGGGCTGTCCTTTTCAAATTCCAAAGACCATGCAAGATATCAACGAAACAATTCCAATCGATCGTCGGAGCCAACGAACGGACAATATTCTTCAATTGATATTCCTACCACAAGATCATTTGGTTGAGAATTTTAATCGAATTGAGAAACTACTCACCTATTATCGCATTTTCATATTTACAACATCTGAGCAACTTGATTTTGCGCAAATAAAATCCATTGCAAGCGCAAACCTAAGTTCAATTTCTGTGCTTTTAGTTTATAATACCTCAAGTGACACATTAAATGAATTCATTTTATCAAAGAGTTCAATACAGCCAGTGGAGACTTAATAATAGTCGATTGAAAACGGATCAAATATTCAACTCTGTGTTCAATGAAATTTTACGATGCAATATGTGAATCTTTGGGAATGGAACCAATGTTAGTGACCTTAAAATGGTTAAAGGTGCTTGCCAGTTTCTATTTCACACATTTGAAAATGAGTTTTATCGATGGCGGTGTCTACAATTGCAAAGTTGGTTCTGTAGTGCGTCACAAAATTCAACCAGTAAAGAGCTCATTTTACAGTGATATATTTATATATTATATATTATAGCCTTTGTTCCTTTGGAAATGTTTACCAAAGGTTATCATGGACCGTTTGCCATAGACTAATATCAAGCATTTCCATCTTGGTTGTATGACTGTTTTTTCGTTTTCATGTTCCTACTATTGTGAATACCGCATGATGTATGAAAAGAGCCAGGTTTTTAACGAGGCGAGAACTGATAGTTATGAAAAATTATCGCTACTAAATGTTTATTATTTTAAATATGTAACAGTCTTGCACTCTTTTCCGGCCAAACCTTAATCAAAAACCCACATTATATTCAGCCAGAGCTTGGCGGTGTTTATTAAAATAAAAAAAAATAAATAAAAAATATATGAACTACTGCCCCATGCTGAAAAGTTAGTGTGACATATTTATTTTCCGCGACTCTTTGAAGACATTTTTCAGTTAAATTTTATTTTATAATTTACAGGCATGCATTCGCTTCTGTACAAACAAATGAAAGTGGACTCATTTGAAGAGTTGGCACAGCGAGATGTTCCGTTTTATTTGTATAACCCTATGAGACAAGACTTGGATTATGTCACGGGTATTTTAAGGTAATTTATTATTTAGAGTGTGGACATAATGCCAAAAATGACGATTCAGATTTTACTATTGGGTCCCTAATTTATTCACTAATCTACATATTTGCAGTGATAAGCACAAAAAGAGGACACATTTAATGCTTCAAACCAACAATGTAATGGACATTAAACAAGTTGACAAAGACACAGGTAAAGCAGTTGCATTCATGGTGCCGTCGCTTATAACCGAAGCGTATGCGGCAATGTTTAAAAAGAAAGGAAGAGACTACGATATCATTACAGAGATTTTGGGTAAATAAATTGTCAATCAAAAATTTTAAAAATTGTCTGTATATATCACTACTCATTTCGGTGTATAAGAATTTCTTCGCATCCAAAGAACTATGAAATTTTCTCTGGCAGTTTTTAGCCGGGCAGAGTCTAGAAACGATCGATATAGAAAACAATTTGATGTTGAAGCAATTACCATCACAGAATTGTACTATCCTCTACTCATTTATGTTTGTATATTGATAAGTATCACTGTCATTTTCATTATTGAAACATATTTGTCACGTATTCGCTCGGTTCAAGTGGTGCCGTCGAGCGTATTTAATAGACACATTTTGATATTTTTTATGTAATAGTATACATATAATCTTTTTCCAAGCAATGATTAAGTGGATAAAAACATCATGAGATGTGTAAATGGAATTTAATAACAAGATATGTGATTTCCACACAAATTGGGTACATTTTGCATTGTGTGATTAGTTTATTTCAAGGCTAAAATCTATTCTTCCCCTGGGTGGGCCATGCTAGGAAAACTGCAACCCCACAGACATTTTGAAATGGGCTTATTTTCGAGTAGACTGAGCCTACTAGGCTCCCATTCGAGCATTTGCTATATGGCGTTTTCGACTATAAGGGCCAAGATCTATCCGATGGCACATTTGTTATAAGTAATACGTCATTCAGTGATAACATCGAATGCACAAACAGACATAAACATTGTACGAAATTGAGGCGTTCAGTTTGTCATCATCGACTTTTCGGAATTTATTAAATCAGTTTAGTTACCCGTTGGAGCGAAGATTCGAAAAAATTCAGTCAGAAAGCAAATGTTTCATATCTCGTCTTTATTTTTATTCTTCATTTCTCGTAAACCTCTTGGTTTTTATATAATATTTGAAATAATTTCATTATAATCGATTTGTTATTTGGAATTTGTATTATTTGTTTGATTACACTATTTTCGAGTTCTTTTGACTATTGTCATCCACCGATAGAAATAGTTCCAACGAAAATAGTCGAAATAAAATGAGCGAATGCGATTAAATCCAACTCTAATGGAATTCGATACATTTCTTCTAAACTATGCCCAAATTTACATAAATTACATTGAATTATAAACTTTGTGGCTTAATACTGAGCCGATCGATGACGTACTGTGGCATGCAAAGTGTGGCATTAATTGGTTTAAGGCGTTTGTCGGCTTTCAGTAAGGATAAAGCGGCCAAGCCGAAGAGTGTATGGAAAATGTCGGGTAGATTGCCGGTACGATCACTGAAGCCACCAGTTTCGTTGTCCTGACAAGACAAGATGAACTGTTCGAGTTGATCAGCTTTAATCCATTGTAATCGGCCCATGATGGTCAGTGATGACAGAACCCACCAAGAGTAACAAACATCTGGTAGCTTCTCTGGACGCCCATTTAGACCACCGCTGGGCAGCTGACGCTCGCATAACCACCAGCATAGTTTTTCAGTATCAATACGATGCAGTTGCTGGGTTAATGACAGAAATCCAACGCAGCAATAAATCAAACCAGCATGGCTTTCGGCGTGAGGCTTTGAACCTGAGAAGTAAGGAATAGTTTTAAATTTATTCAAAGTCAAGTGATAGAAAGGTAACGGAATATTTACCAAATCCACCATCTGGATTGCAACAAGACATCACGAACTCAATTGCTTTTGGTAAATTGATCACATCCATTTTTTTCTGCAATAAAAGATGAGATTCGTTGACATAAACAGTGTTCATTACTTCAATAAACATAGTATATAGTTAAAATCAGATTTTTTTTCAAAAAATTCTAATCTTCTAAACAGTCAATAGCTGAGGTAGAAGCCATTGAACGAAATTAATTCAAGAATGAACTTTCTTTTTGATAAATTATCAATGATAAAACATTTAGTTACTTACAATCAGTGTCAAAATGGCCACAGCACAAAATGAGAATCGTGTATCAACTTCGCCCCATTTATCACCAAAGAAACTGCCATCTGGTTGTTGTAGTCCGCTCACATATTTGGCCACTGCTTCTAAGTCGATCTCATGCAAACGGTCATAAATACACAAAATCTGTTGAATAAATCCATGTTTAATTGAAAACTGCATTTTTTCCATCAGAAAACATCCGAAAATGTCATGCAACTACCCTACCTGAACAGCGCTCAGTGTGTACAAAACATGTGGATCATGGCCTTCACACGGTGAAATTCCCCCAGACACGGGACAATGGCATTTTTTGATAAATTCAACGATTGAATCTTGGTCAATTTTATCCAGATGGTCGGTGAGATCGAGCGCGGTAACTCCCCAGTAAATGCCAGACATTCGTAAAAATTCCGTCATGCAATATTCCTGTGCGAGAAAAAAAATACTCATTGCAAAAGTTGTCGTTTCATTGGTAGAAATATGGTGCTTACGTAGTCATTTTGATCGTTTCCATGGTTGGCAATGTATTCGATGTGTTTGTCAAACAAAAGAGTCTTTGGTCCCGGTGACAATTCGACGTCGTTTACGATAAAAGCCTGAAAATAATCCAAAATGTTAGAACAACATGCAAAAAATTGGCAGTGCAATTACCAATCAAACACAATGTTTGTGTCGCAACGAACACTTGGAGGTCAATTCAATCAACCGGAGCAATTTTGGTACATGCTCTGTGGGCTCACGCACAACAATTGCACCAAATACGACGAATTTCTTGTTTCAAACAAAAATTTCATCAACATTACTCACCATTATGTGGTACTTGCAAATAAAATCTGTTTTACAGCGTTCGAAAGAACATTAAAATAAATAAAATGCGAATAAAATCCAAATTTAACACCAACTGATTTGGATGCTGCCAAATGTAAGCATATACCGTTTGAATGCTACGATTCGTTCGAGACCGTTCAATTAAAAGAAATAAACTGAATCAATTAAATCAATTGAATGACACATTCGTACGCATTTTTACTGCAGCACTTAATACACTCTAGAACGATTTTTTTTACGTGAATTTGCGATAAACATGCAAATTGCCTGTATTGCTTGTCAAACGAAGTCGATGTGTCAGTACGACGGATGTGTGATGGTGTGCGTGTGTTTTCATTGGCCTCCAAATTGGATTGTGTCAAATCTCTGTCAAATGTTTATATTCCGTGGTTGGAGTGCGTTTGGAGTGTGACCTCTCATCTCATTTTGTATGGTTTTCGTTTTATGGTAAGAAAATACTCGAAATAGCATCTGAAAATGGTTATTAACTCAAATTTTTGCTCTTTTCCTGAACAAAATAAATAAAACACCAATTTACAAAAAAATATTTGTGGTTTTTTTTTAATTTCGGTTCGAGTTATCTTAACTAAACGTACCTCGACAGCCGAGGGTAAATGATAAACTTAAATGTAAACAATTGGCAAAAATGTTGTTTGATTATATTGAATTGATGATAATTATTCATCTAAAATTTCATGAAGAGATATAAAAAATTCGTTCAAGTCACAAAAAGAACTTAGAATTTAGAATTGCTGTCAGTCTGTAGCTATTTTTCTCTGATTTGCTGAAACGAAAGTGATCGATAGTCCTAAAAATGATGTGTAACTACGGCGAGCGAGATTTATTTGTTTGTTGTGGTTGTTTTAAGAATTACATCGAATGGTAACGTTGTTAAAAGTCTTTAAGCGGTTTGCTTAAGGAGTTTGTATTGGCTTCTTGAAAGATTTTTTAGCCTGGCAGTTTTTTTAGTTACTAATTGGCTGAAAAAAAGAGAAATATTTACTTGTGGTTAGAAGTGAAGATAACAAAATTATGTAGGAATTAAAACTAAATAATTTAAAATAGAAGAAAACAATTCGACGATGATATATATCAAATATATTTGTTAGGGGAACGAAATGAAAATATGAATAAATGAATGAATTGATAAGTCCTTCAATAGAGAGGATGAGGAGAAGATTACAAGAAAATAAAACCAGTGAAGAATTCAATGGAAAGATTTTTTGAACGATCTAATAAAAAAAAACTGTTATTTTCAACACTTACCACGACGGTGGTGGTGGTGCGACGACGTCCAGTTCGTTCGCCCGTTGATTTTGAGATCTTGACATCAACAGCGATATCCTTGATGCGCTTCAACGGCAAGTTTGTTTCGTGGTGCAAGCATTGCTTCTTCAATTCGATGTAAGTTGCCTCCGATGATTCACCATATGTCTGAAATCACCATTTCATATGTTAGGTTTTATTTATTACATTTTTATCTCATTGATAAAAGTTTGCATTTTTTATTCTCTATTTTTTCTCTTTTCTCTTTATTGCCTTTTATTGAATTGAATATTTTTAGTTCTGTGAAGCAAATTCGGTTAGCTTTGAATTGACTTCATGAACTTTAAACTATTAGACAGTTTACAGTCTATTGGAATTGATCAATTAAGGATTTTATAATTCGATATAAAAATTTTATTGTTCTTTCATGGAGCATTCTCTGCTCATAAATACTTGAAAAATAAAATAAAACACTTACATAATCCGTGAAATGAGCGATAGCATTACCTAGAACGAGGAAAAAGATCGACAAAAAAGTTAGAATCTTCTTTTAGTTATTTTCACCCAATCCTTATACTATTCTGGCATTACCAATTCGCATTTGCAAATTGAATGTGAAGAGTTTGCATTCATTGCTACGACCAACACATTGTACCCATGAAGTAATGGTGGTTTTATTCTCATCACGATGCACATTGACAACCAAAAAGAATAGACCATACTGAGCGATGCGGATGCACTGACGGAAATTCTTGCATTTAAATGTGTAATGCATGAGAAATTCATCGTCGTTACCTTGCAACCGGTGCTGGAATGAAAAGAGATAGAAAGTTGATGAAGTTAAAATGAAAATTAGTGATACGGAAAAGAAAAATGGAGTAAATGGAATCATTCAAGGTTTTCCAGGATTTAGAACAAAACGAAGAGACTTATCTTAAGGAATCGTCTAAGATTTTATGAGATTCGGGAAAAAAAACTGGGAGATTTTTCTTAATCGCAATCACCAAAGCCAAAATCAAAGCAATGGCTGTAGCTAAGTTAATCTACTAATAGAACAGTACTCTACTTTTTCTCTAATTTTAAATTAACTCCACATTTTTTCACGGTTTTTTACACGAATTTATCTTACCTCGGTCAAACGATCCTTGTGAAAAGTGCGAACATGGTTGAGCATACGGCAAATAGGCACTTTATCCTCGCAATTCCAGATGCGACAAGAAAAGAAACCACGTGGTTGAGGAGGACCACTTGTTGTTGGTTGCAACTCAAGTAGCAATTCTAGCAATGGATGAATCGAATAATCTAATTTAGGTTAAGAATGCTATTGGGATTTTTCCTGTTTTCAACACCATTATAAATCAATAAAAATAAAATAAAATAAATGTATTTGATGATTGCCGTACTCAAACTCCAATCAGAAGTATTGAGAAATATTTTTTTTAAATAAAATTGCCTGAAACATTAATTGATTATACCTGGCAGTGGCGACTCCGATCGTTGGCGTTGCCGGGGTGGTGAATCATGTAGATCAGACGTGGTTGGATCGCGTTTCGATGGCTTTGGAATGGATGCTACCAGTGTGGCGATGGCTTTTGTAAGTTTAGCATCGTCAATATCGTCGCCATCGCTGTCTTGTTCATTCGATACTTTGTTGGCATTTTGGTCGCTAGTGCCAGCTGTGTCTGTCTTATCTGTCTTCTTGATCATAACCGATGCCTTAAGTTGCTTCAGCTGTTTCACCATTTCTTCCAAAATGTAATTACGTGTACCGACAAATGCGCCACGGCACTGGGGACACTCGTTGTGATTGAGATTGCGATTGATTTTCTTTACACATCCTTCACATACCGAGTGTCCTTGGCTGCATTGCAAAATTCGCCCCTCGAACATTTCAAAGCACACGGGACACAACAATTGGTCACCAAACGAACCCTGTACCAAACCAAAAAAAAAATCATCATTATTCGACTGAACAGTTATCAACAATTATATTTTCGGTCAACATTTCATAATGTCTCCCATGAATTTCATTATTGTTCTTACCAATGGTGGCGACGACGACATTTTTATGGCTGCGTACAACCAATTGTAAAACACACCAAAGGTCGACTGTATCCAATGAATCGATTTGAATTATTGTGAGTGTCTCCGAACAATGTGCGGACTTTTCCACGTTTTTTTTTTATAATGAGGCGATGATGAAGACTATTCGCTCGTCTTGACACTTGATACAAAACGTGATGTGCTGGTGCAATTAGTGCAAACGATTGCTCTGTCGATATCACAACAATGGAATGTGTTTTGACAAAACAAAAAGAGAACGAGTGGAAGAATGTGTTTTCGGCCGACCGATATGAAGTTGACTCAGACACTTCTCGTTTGACACAACAAAACAACTGTCAACGTTTATCGACGATTCATAAGCGAAAAACGAAAACATTGTGAAGAAATTTTTGAGTTTTTGTGATGAAAATAAGAAAAAGTTTGTTGAATTGAAAACTTTATTGCAAAGAAATTACAGCTTTTGATCCAAAATGAACGACCCAAATAAAAGGATCGATGTGAATTTGTCGTCGGTGAGTATAAAATATACTAAACTATGTATCGCTGATAATTTGTATATTGTCGTGAATTGATGTAGATTTAGTAGCCTTTTGCTAATTTGTTCATTTTTTGTTCTGAAATGTGGACGCCATTGTCTATTGTCTATTTTGTCTCCAAAAATTTAGTTTTGTATCGAAAGGAGTGGAGTTTCCGAAAATTCAATCACAAAACTTGAATGATATTAAAATTTTCTTTCTCATTTCCAGTTGCTCAGTTTAAAAGCGGAATTGCTGCGAAAGCAGGTGGAAGTGAATCGATTCAAAAAGCCCAACACCTCCGACCCGTTTGCTGCTTTCATTTCGAAGCGTCATGCTTCGTCATCATCCAGCCGATCGCACAACAAGAAAAAGAATGAACAACCGCCTCCAAAGTCGAATGCTGAGAAGTCAGAAAATGAGAAGCGTGCAGATGAAGATTACGAAATGTTGGCAAAATCCAAGAAGATCCTTGAGGCCAAAGCAAAACTATACAACAAAATGACAAGTAGCGGTGGTTCATTGAATTCTGACGACACATGCTTAGTACGATTCAATCAGAAGAAGCAAGAGGAACGACAACCCGTCGATCATTCCAGTTCCGAATCAGAGAGTGATACCGAAGATCAAAGAGGTGGTTCCGATCACGATGACGACAAATGGACTGAATACACCGATTGCCTGGGCCGAACACGAAAATGCCTCAAAGAGGACTTGGAATTTTTCAAAAAGAAAGATCTTGACCTGACTGACGCAACCAGAAACCGAACCACACGTTCCGAAGAAAAAGAAACACCAAATGTACCACAAACACCGTGGTTCGTTGACACAAAAGGTATTTCAAGTGCTGATTTACCGCTTTACAAGCCGACAAATGATGACGATGTTATGAGTATGATTTCAAAGTCATCCAAAATGGAAGAGATGCGTGCTCAATGGGAGGAAAAAGAGCAGGACAATTTGAATCGTGAAAATATCCACTATCAGGACGTTTTATTTGACGAAGCACGAACGCACGGTGTCGGTTACTATGCATTCTCCGTGGATGCAGCGGAGCGTGAAAAGCAGCAGCAAGTTTTAGATGAACAACGGGAAAAGACATTGGAAGAGCAGAGAAAACGGGAAGAAGTGCGATTGGCCAGAGAAAGAATAGTCGCCGAGAGGGTGTTTGCAGCAAAAAATCGCCAACGAGCAAGACTTGGAATCGCTCCAATGTCAAGGGAGGAATTTGAAGCAGAGAAAAATAAAGGCAAAGTTGAGGAGAGTAAAGATGATCCGAAGCTGAAGAAGAAAGAGGAAAAAGAGCAGATAAAGAAGGAAAAATTGGAGAAAGAGCGCGAAGTCCAACGACAGAAACATCTTCGGCCATGGGATGAAGGCAAAGATAGTGTTCCGCGTCGACGTCCGTCGACATCGAGTGATGATGAACAATGGGAATACAAACCAGAGAAACCCGAACCAATGTCACAACAACAATGGAATGAACTGAAACGCACTGAGAGAAAGCCAGAGTTTGCACCTGTGATGGAAGAGGAACGGATTCAATCGTTTAATAGATTTACAACAAAAAAACCAAAGCCGATGAAACGGCGAAATGAAACCGCGTATGGGAATATGTTCAATGAACCGATTAAAAATGAAATGGATGGAGATGATTTCCCAGTTGAACAGGATGAATCGAATAAGAGAAGACGTGCCGAAATAGCTCCACCACCAACTTTCGATTACTATGGACCCACTTCGACAACGAAACCCAGAAGTCATGGCAATAACACAGATATTACCGCTTCAATCGAAGCTGGGCTCAAGTTTTTGCGAGAAAAATCCGACAAGATTGCACCTGGCTCGAAGCAGTCGTGGGTCGCTAATACTACGTATGAAGAATAGTCGAGTTTTTATTGGAATAAGCAAATAGTTGACTAACTCACAACTCATGAGTTTTGAGCGAAATTGAGTATATTTTTTTCAAAAATTAGGTTTTTGTATTAGGAAACTAGAACACAATCCTTGATTCGGATTTAGAAAACATTCTTCCGATTCCATCATTTTGTTATCGAAACAAAACAACATCAACAAAATTCGAAAACATGAAATGTTTCTGTAAATTCAAAAATATGATTGATCTGAAATTGCAAATAAATACACATTTTTTTACCTAGATAATTTACAATTGGTATGGATTTTATTTAATAGAAATTCTGAGTTCAGTGCATAGTTTTTTGGCATTTTGGCTAAATTTTCTCAACTAGTTCATGCATTTACTTTGATAGAATTAAACAATTTCAATTACATTTGCTATTTTTCTTCACTGAAAATTCGGTAAGTTTATGCTAGAATTTAACATTACTAAATGCTCTTACCCCACGAAATCCTGATCTATTTGGGAAGTTCTTTGGAACTCCTACTCATTTTTCTTGTCATTCTCAGCTGTCCCCTTACACGCCAACAACTCCTCAATGATGGTATTGAGCTTTTCTGTGAATGCCTCGAATGAAATGTGTTTACTGTTTATCCATATTCTTCATGTTCTTTTTTACGCTGCCACGGCCTTTGAACTAGTCCTTAAGCGGCTTTGAAATTGTTTGAGAAATGGGTTTGATTGATTTTTATTTGATAAGTTGATTGATGTTTTGAATGATTGATTTCTACTGAGTACTGACTAGCTTTGATTAGTAAAAAACATGAAAAAATACACAAATGTACCTTTAGTACATCCTTGGGGCGTACAGCGCCCGAGGCGATTTTTCATTACAAATAAAAGTATTTAAAACCAAAAGAATCACCATGAGTGTAGTATTCGATAGCTTGAACCTTTGGCTACACACCAGTGAATTTTCATGTTCATATGTGTAAGCATGTATGAGACATTGCCTCTCACAACACATGTGCGCCGTACGTTCTTTGAGGTGTACAATGCCCCAAGTATATTTTTTCATGAAAACTGGACTGTAGAGATAACGATTTGATGTCCCCGGCAAATTTGTAGTACTCAAGGTCCTCTATAACTTTGCTGAAAATAGATATCGCCTATCACTTATCAGTTCCGCGGAATACGCGAACATTTGGTTTCCCATTTTCACGGAAAAAAATCATCATAAATAATTAAATATGCTACCATCATTATTTCTACAAAACTCAACAGATGGCGTTAGGGTCTTGCATTTGTCTTTTGGACAAATATCATTTATCTCTTATCAGTTACGCGGAATCCGCGGAAAACGCGAGATTTCTCTTATCATTTTCCCACCGATTTGATATGAGTTAACGAAATGATGTCTTCAGCAAAGTTGTACAGCAGGTTAAGAACTACAATTTTTCCGAAGTCATCATTCCGTTATCTCTTATCAGTTAGGCGGAAAATGATAAGAAATTTTTTTCGTTTTTCGCGTAACTGATAAGAGATACCAAAATGGTGTCATTGATTATATTGTAGTAATCAACCTGCTCTATAACTTTGCCGAAGACAAATATCAGTTATCTCAAGAGGTAAGATTTACAGTTGGGCAAATTTTTTTTTAATCAAAAACCCCATATGGTGGGAGACCTTTCGCGGTTTTTCTCGTATATTGGGTAATCGATAAGAGATAACGAATTGGTGTCTTGGACGGGTCAAGTACTACAACTTTGCCGAAGACACCAAGTCGTTATCTCTTATCAGTAAAGCTTAAAACCACGAAAAGCGCGATTTTTTATCTTATCATTTTTGGCGTAACTGATAAGTGATAACGAAATGATGTCTTCGGAAAAATTGTAGTTCTCAAAAGGCTCTACATTTTTGCCAAAAAAAAACCATTTTGTTATCTCTTATCAGTTTCGTGAAAAATGATAAGAGAAATCTCGCGTTTTCCGCGGATTCCGCGTAACTGATAAGAGATAATGACTTGATGTCTTTGGCAAAGTAGTGCTCAAGGTTCCCTACAACTTCACCGGAAATACCATATATTTTATCTCATATCACAGTCCAGTTTTCATAAAAAATGTGCTACGGGCACTGTACGCCCCAATACACAGGAATGTGGTGTGAGACACATACACGGAGTGAAGGTTGATAAACTCTAGAACGATTTTTTTATGTGAATTTTGCGATAAACATGCAAATTGTTGAATGTTTTATGTTGTGCGTGTGTTTTTATTTGTTTCAATTGAATTGTGTCAAATCTCTGTCAAATGTTTATATTCCGTGGTTGGAGTGCGTTCGGAATGTGACATTTCATCTCATTTTGAATGGTTTCCTTTTTATGTTAGAAAAATACTCGAAATAGCATCTGAAATAAACAAATCTTTCCCAAAAATTTTATTAACTTTAATTTGTGTTCTTTTCCTGAACAAATAAATAAAACATCAATTTACAAAAAAAAGATTTGTGGATTTTTTTTGGTTTCGGTTTGAGATTTCTCAACTAAACGTACATCGACCGCCGAGAGTAAATCATAAACTTAAATGTAAACAATTGGCAAAAACAATTGGCAAAAAGGATGTTTGATAGTACTGAATTGATGATCATTTTTCATCTAAAATTTCATAAAGAGATATATAATTCGTTCAAGTCACAAAAAGAACTTGGAATTTAGAATTGCTGTCAGCCGGTAGCTGTATCTCATTTTCATGCAACGTTGATAAAATTAAACATTTTCAATAACATTTGCTTTTTTTTTACTCAAAATTCGCTAAGTTTATACTAGAATTTAACATTACTAAATGCTCGGTAAGTTCCACGAAATTCTAATCTATTTTGGAAGTGCTCTAAAACTCCTATTCATTTTTCTTGCCATTCTCAGCTGCCCCTTTACACGCCAACAACTCCCCAATAATGGTGTTGAGTTTTTCTGTGAATGCCTCGAATGAAAAGTGTTGTTGCACTCTCTTCCGTCCTTTTTCGCCCATATTTTCGCCCAAGTTTTTGTCACCTATCACAAAACGTGCCATTGATCGACTGAAATATTCTTTGGCTGGTTCACACAAGAAACCCGTTGATTCGTGGACAACCTGTGAATAGATCAAAAACAAATTCGGTTATTTTCGGAATTCAGAATGGAATTATTATCAAAATTTATTATTTTTCCTACCGTTTCCGTTGGTCCTCCGGTATTGCAAGCAATCACTGGTTTCTTCATGTACATGGCCTCAATTGGGACAATGCCAAAGTGCTCATTGGACGGTGTATACAGAAGTGTGTCGCATCTTTTCAGCAGCCACAGCTTAAATTTATCACTCGGTGATCTCAAAAACGTGCACTTATTCATGATGCCCAATTCATCGGCCAAATGCTCCAATTCCTCAAAGTGTTCGACATTCTCAAGGACACGTTTATCGTATCCACCGGCCACAATGATGTGACATCGTTCAAAGTTTGCTTTCGAAACATGTTTCTCCAGTTCTTTGAATGCTTTCAACGCCAATGCAATGTTTTTCTTCCTCTCGAATCGATTTATCGATAAAAATACCACCGAATCACTTTTCAACTTCAAATTATCCCCATCCGCATCGATAACAATGGTATTATCAAAGTATTTTGTATTCAGCGATGGATATAGAACGGCTGGCATATCGCTGATACGTTTGAATGTTTCTTTAAAGACTCGTCGTGTGAATTTGCTGTTGACTAAAATGACGTCGGCTTTGCCGGTCGTGAATTCCTCGGCCCAGTTCAATGGGAATCGATACCATTTCCGAATAGCACCACCGTCTTGAGGCGCCATCAGCATATCGGGAAAGTGACAGTAGAAAAGGATCTTCGGTGAACCAGTAGCAAGTTTCAAAAATGGAATGCCAATCGATATTGAGTCGACAAAAATTACGTCAAAGTTCTCTTCACGTGATAAAACAAAGGTCGTGTACAGTGTAGCGTACAGCATTCGAATGTAAGCACAAAGAGCCGTAAATTTGTTAAATATCGATCGAGGCAACCAATCACCAACTGTTTGCACCTTAAGTGTTCCGTCACGAGTTTCCTCAAAACAATGAGTTGGATCATGATGATTTACAAGGAACTGAATCGAATGACCACTTTTTTGTAGAGCCAAAGCTGCATCCACTACTAATCGTTCCGCACCGCCGATTCCCAGGTCCGGGTGCATAAATAATATTTTAACCATGGCGGAGGAAGTTTAATTCTAGATGAAATTGGGAGAAAGATAAGAAAAAATTGAATAGGTTTGGACAAA
This sequence comes from Sitodiplosis mosellana, assembly GCF_009176505.1. Taxonomy (NCBI): domain Eukaryota; kingdom Metazoa; phylum Arthropoda; class Insecta; order Diptera; family Cecidomyiidae; genus Sitodiplosis; species Sitodiplosis mosellana. The sequence continues at coordinate 151,346 of NW_022595252.1, read as the reverse complement.
CATTCATGTGTTCTGATGAAAAATTAGAATTTACGATTAATTTTTTCAACTTTTTTCGTTTTGAAAAAGTACACTGTTTCAATTTGTTCAAAAAGGATCTTTTCATAAGGAAGAAACTCTCCTTTTTCGTAATAAAAGAAGTTTTTTTCTCGAACGAAATCAATACCTTTTAGCTTAAACAAACACAAAATACGGCTTTGAATAACGCTGGAATACAAAATAAATAAACCTTGAATGGGAAATTTCGAAAAAATAAACTTGAACTCTTCGTTTCACATAGAATGCGTTGCGAGATAAAGAGATTTAATTGAATTAATCAAACATTGCATCTGATTGAATCAGAAAAAGAGACACATTGCAGACGTATTTTCATTAAATGCCGCAATTGACACATCAGTAACAAAGCAATTGACATTTCGATGCAGATCTACCACAATTTTTACAGTAGCACACTTCATTTCTAGCAGTGCCGTCGAGCCCGTGAAGCAGTCCAAGCTGCTATAAACGAATTGCTATGAATCATCTTCAGATGGCTCTGTGTCATTCGACTAGAAATTTCACAATATTTCGTAAATAATCGAAATGTGTTTCATATTTACGTCAGAAAAATGTTGTCTGAAATGACCATTAAAGGAGAATATAATTTTTTTTTAATAATTTATTTATCATAGAAAATGTTACTGAACTTTGCTTCTGATTTGTAAATGATTACCAGAAAATTATCAAAATTCATATCAAACCTCTCGAAATATAACGTATTTTCTCGAAAGAAATGTGACTTCATATATATTCATGTGCCCTAGCACTGTCATATACACACGTACAGTGATTTCTCCATCGGACATTGTGAAACGAGTTTATTTCTACGACGCAATTTGCCTCGTTTATACGTAATGCAACCGAACCGAAAAAAAACACGAGCGAAATTTGTTTACCGAAATAAGGCAAACAAAGCAGATGACAGAGACAGCAAATCTACAACACAACACAGGACTGAAAGAGAACCAGTTTGTTCGGCAAACACTGTTCGCTGTTCTTATTGGTGTGTATGTGCGTACGTTATCCCCACCACAGCAAAAAGAACGGGCCGAATGTCTGAAAGTAGGCATTAAGTGAATGTAACGCTGTTCACATCGACCATACTCGTTTTGGCAGAGTCACGTAGCAGCCATACCAACAATAAACTTACAAAATTTTCTACACACATTTACTTTGTGTTTTAGTTTTGGATTTTTATTCATCTGTTCAGTTCAGTAATATACCCAATAAAACGGCAGCCATTTTGAAAATAAATTCAATACAAAACCGCAGTTGAGGCAAGAAGCAACAAAAAATAAAAGAAAAAAGAAAACGAAACGAAAATAGAAATCCTGTAAAGTCAGTCAAAATTGTGAAAAATTTTCTAAAGTGCAGCCAAATTTAATAGCAAATAAATCGGCCAATCACTATTTTTTCTTTCTTTCTCAGTTGGAACAAAGCGATTTTAATTTCGTTCTATTGAATTTTTTTTTTTACGTAACTCACACACAAATACAATTTAAATTCATATACCAAAATTTCATCAAAGTGGTACAAAATTTTGAAATTCCAAATTACAAAAAAGTGAATAGAGTATAGTAAAAAAAAATAATCATTTTTATAATTACAACAACAATATTACAACGTAAAAAAAGGAACGTCCTTTGTTTCTAACACCCAAAACACAATATACGCATTTCAACGGGTTTTTTCGATCATCTAAAAGAACTGTGACTCAACGAATTGAGATCCCGTCAATTCGAGATCAATAGACTACAACCAATTGGACCTAAATTTTTTTTTAAACCAGAAATCAAACATTGTGGACACTTTTTTTTCTAAATAGTGAAAAAAAACTCATTATTATCCAGCGGAATATTAAAAGAAAACGAAACACAGTCGTTTGTTTGCCTTATATTTAAAAAAAAAAACAAAGTTTAGTACAATAAAAAAAAGAGGAAAAAGAAGCAGAAAGACCAGAAATATCCGACAGAAAAAAAACAACCATAAGTTTTAGTTCTCTCCGTCTGTGTTACAAAAATACGAAGAAGAAGAAGAAAAAGTTTGTCGCGCTGAAAAGGCATATATAAACAAGAACGATACACACATAAATAGATATAAAGAAATATTTCTTTTCCCCGAAAATATTCGTTTCGTTTGAGTGTGTCCGATCTCAATCATTCATCCAATACATTTCCGTGTATGCACCAAAGGCCCCCCTAAGCAAACCTCACATACATCTCACACACGCAGCAGCAGCAGCATTACGCAAAACGCCTTGCAGAGAGACAGAGAAAACAACACACAATTTTTGTACATCGCATCAACTGAACATACATTTTCTGAATAGAAAGTGGAACGACGATTTGTGCGAGTTAAAAGTAAACGAGATAGCAACACATAGAGAACGGCTTGCAGCAGTAACAGCAACCAGAGCATACAGTCATACGGTGAGTTCAATGAAATTTTTTCTTTCTTTTTTTCATTCTCATAAATTGAATACCATTTTTCAATATTGTATGATTCATGGAATTTAAGTAGGCTTTTGAGATGATTGATTCAAAAGAAAATTGCTCAAAGAAAATGATTGAACAAGAAATAAAATATGAAGAAAAAAAAGAATAGGGAAGAAAAAAGAAACCAAAAAAAAAGCATTTCCCTTCGTTCCAAGACGATTTAAAGAATTTCCCTCTGCATTCAGAACATTGTCTACTGCTTCGAATCCATAGGGAGAAAAGCCATTTTATTCGCGGAAATTTATTGCTTGCGTCGTTTTACTGGGCAAACCAGTCTTAGTGTGGAGTTCAGTGACGTCAAAAACTATTTTCCCTCAAGTCGCAACTCATTCACATTCGAGAGATTCTTGTTCTTTTGATGCAGCGTCAATTGACGCGGCGTGCATTTTTTTACATTAGAATTCACATATTTTACTTTTACTTCTAAATACTACATTCATCACAATGGAAACAAATAGCATTCTTGATTTTTTTTTCTCTTTCTCTCTCTCTCCTTATTTATAGCATCTGTAACAGAAGCGCTCTCCCGTTGCAAACCCCGATATATTTTTTTCCGTTGGCATATTCACACAGGCAACAGAAAAACCAACACCAATTCATCCGGCATATACTCAAGTCTCGCACGGCACACATATAGACTCGTTCAGATCTCTTTTGTATATTCTTTTTCACAATAATTGTTATTGTAAAAAAAAATTGTTACGTTTTGGTGTGATTTAAACAGAAACAAAGAAAAAAAATTTAACGAAAAAGTCGACGTCATAGACGTGCATTCGATCAAAAAATTAATTGCATCGGTTTTAATTTATCGACGGACACACGCGCGTGACACAGTGAGAGCAAACGTTGAACGTGTTAGAGACAGGATCATCGACGATTTAAAGAAGAAAATAGACGGAGAATTTTGTAAAAGGGTGTTGCTTAAATGCATCATCTATGGAAACGATCCGCAACAAAATCAACCAAATTCACACAATCACCACAAAAAGCCCAGTACATTCGACACAATAGCCGACGAGGCATTCAAAATACAGTCAAAAAAGAGATCTGTAGGCAACCTTTTGGCATATTTAATTACATTCGGACCGAGTGCAGCTGCGGACACACACTAGCACCTACATTCACCTATACGCTACCAACACAACAACGAAACAACAACAACTTGCCACACCGGACGCATCAGTCATAGTCGAACCTCCATAGCAATCGCATCTACAGAGACAGACAGCGAGATAGAGATAGATAGAAAGAGAGACAAAAGGGATAACAAAAACAGTGAAGAAATAATAAGGAATCGAAATTAACACCAATCAGTCATATCATCTTGTACAGTTGTGATCCAACTCACACTTTGCCTTCAATTGTCATCAACAAAATACACAGAAATTTCTGTTTCTTTTTTGTTGCTGTTTTTCGCCACAAGAAAACACACAAACGATTTACAAATCATATCGACAAGTGCGTGCTTCGATCAAGTGATACGACAATTTTTTTTAGACTCTGAATTTTCCGTTCGGCTTAACTAGAAGAAAAACAATTGGAACTTTTCAATTTCGGTTGTAAACTAGCTAACAAATCCAGTTTGTCCAAACGCGCCAACTAAATTACAATTTTGGTTAAAGACATCAGTTTTTAATTTTTTTCGCTCATCATTACACGAAATTTCGTCAAAGTTCAAGAGCTACAATGACCAATTCACAGAATCGAGCTACGCAAAAGGAAGGCCGGAACTCCGAAAGGTAAGCGTTTTTTTCTTGCTCTTCTTTTTTGTTTCTTTATTGTTTTTTTCTTGTGTTTATGAAGTGTTCACAAGGACTAATGGTGCAACTGGCCTTTTTCCGTCTCGCTCTGTCATTTCAATCTTTCAATCAAAACAATAATTTTTTGCTTTCAATGTGTTTGAAGAGATAAAAACACACACATTTAGCTATTTTCATCTTCGATCGTGTGATTCGTGTAATTTTTCAAATCGAATCGATTTGTTTCAATTTTTCACTTCGGAAGAAACAAATTTGTGTGGATTTATAAACGTTTGACTTCTTTACAACACGTCACTTCATGTTGCTACTGAAATATTTGCATCGCAAGTAATTCACACCTAAAAATTATTTAAATTTTCCAATGCAAATGAGCTGATGAATGATTTAAATGTCCAGAGCGTCTCGGAAATGCGGTCTGTGCCACATTTTTCCATCCTTTTTCGAAATAACTAGAATTTAGAATCTTTTCCAAAACCAGATTGGTTATGTGAACGAACCGAAAGTAGAAAAGAATGTTTGAAACTCGCTCCGAAATCTAGGAGTATTTTTAGATAGGGTATTGTCCCACATTTTATCTCGCTTCAAATCAATTTATGGTCATTGTCTTTTTCCCTTATCGACCAAAGCTTCACTAAAATGTTTTCAAAAGAGAAACCGTTTTGGAGGTATACATAGGGTTCGAAGAGATAAAATTGCTTGAAATATGCAAAAAAAAACAGAAATAAAAAGGAACCCAAACGTCTACCTTTTTTCAAAATGCCTCAGTAATAAGAAGCAAAAAGGGCTAAAAAATGTTCTCACCAGACGAAATGCCGATCTTTTGTCGAAGACAACCGAAAAAATACCCGATTAAAAATTTCGCAAAAAATTTGTCTTGTTCATGCAAATGCGTGTATTGTCGTGCAGACAACAATCGGCCCGTATATTTGCTCACAACACACACAAGTGCCGTTGCTTTCAAGCGATCACGAATGGAAAATTCCACTCATATATTTTTTCTGTTCATTTGATTTTGAGCACACAGTCATTAAGGCTTATCTGCTTAGGTTTGGCTCTATGTTTTTTTTTTTCGAAAATAGTTTTTTGTCATTAGGACAAGGTAGAGCCTCAGCTAAATCTAATCCTCTGAAAGTCGTAAAAAAAGAGTCCAGACGAGCGATAGAAATCCTCGAACTACCTGAACTCAGTTCCGGCTCAATGTCAGAAAATGCAATAAACGTTTTACGAACACTTTTTTTTATTGCACTAGTAAAATAAGTCCATTTTATGAAGCCCTTTGTTTGCAGCTGGGCTCATTTTCATATGCAAAACGATCGCATTTAGAAAGACTGGAGAAAAAATAGGGTTTGAGCGATGAATTTCCACGGAAAAGACATTCAACACCTAAGAAGAGTGAGAATCGTTAAACTATCCCCGAAACTGTGTAAATTGCCGCCATCATTCACAAAGGTGTCATATTTCGACATTTCCATTTCAAATTCCCTGTGATTTTGATTGCATGAGTGTTGAAAAGATAAACAACATTTGAAATCAATGACGTTCAAAACGAATGAACAAAAATAATCGTTGGTTGATAATGGAAAACATCAGTTGGTTTTATTGATTTAGTATGTGTTTGTTTTGTATATCGCTTCGAATCGATTGGCTTGTGTGTGTGTGTGTTTTTTTCCCTGTCGACGATTAATTTTGAACGCAAAAAACCCCAAAAGCAAACGTAGCGTTGAAGCAATTCAATAATACAAAACACTGAAGCGTAGACGTCGATTGGTGACGACAACGACAGTGTGCGAACGTAAGATTGCTGGATCGTGCAAATGAGAGAAAAAAAACACGATATTGTTCACTGCATAACAACAAAACTGAACATGGGCAAACGTGCTTTGTGTCGCGCATACGGGCTCTCTCATCACAGAAACCAGATGCATTAAATACGACGCAAAGGAAAGAAAAAAACGTGTTTTGTGTAATTTTCATCGCAAATAATTGGCGTTGTTATTCATTGCATGTGACAGAGAGCTAGGCATTTATAGCGCTTCTGTTGTTTTTTTATCCCTTTTTTTTGCGAGAGGGAAAAAAACAACAGACAAGCCTAAAAAGAAACCGAAACAGTTGGCAAAATAGAGACGAAGAGCAAGAGACGATTTGTGAAAGTGCATGAAACGAAGCCTCACACAATTGAGCGCACACACAGCTCAAACTATGGATTTAGCAAAGCCACAACACAATATGTAAAGCGAACACACACCGAAGAGATAGATAGCGAAACAAAGCAGTACGCATAGATTTATTTGCCATTCACCCGACCTTTAGTTTCAATGAGTGTGCGATTATTATTATTTTTGCACAAACAATCAAATCTGCTCTTTTTTTTGAATGTTGTCCGTCCATACGTTCTTTGTACACGGTGAGACAGAGAGAGACAAAGCACGTATTTGCGTCGTTCTTCTTTCTGTTTGTCGTTGTCGTCGTCGTCGTTGTTGTCGTTCTCTCGCTTACCTCAAAAATAAACAAAATATGTTTCTCTCGTTCTCGTTCACATTTGAGACCACGTATTATAATAATGCGTACACAGTTATTTGGATTCGGTTTTCTGTACTTTGTAAACTGACTCCATTTTTTTTTCGCTCTGTACGATTTGTTTTTCGAGCAATCCTTGTGCTTAAAACGTATAGAAGGTCTTTTCAATACCATTCGAAAAATGAAATAGCGCAGCAAAGACGACAAAAAAAACGGCAGTAGCAATTACAACAACAACAACAACACATTCCCGCAGTGAGTGTGTTCCATGAGGAAGATGACGTTGAATGGCGTTGTGCTTTTTTTTTCTCTCTTTCTATTATTGCCCAGAATACGTGACATTGTTGTGCGCCGTTTATTCACCAGGCAAATCGGTTGATGTTATTTTTAACAAGCATTCGAACATATTCCCTTTGTTTGCGATTGCCGGGACTTGATTTTGTACGCAAGTCAGGTAGAACACACCAACATACACACACATACACGCAGTGCATTTGTATGGGTGTGCTATTAGTCGATTGCGCGATTCGGGCAGCGCATTCCAAAATATTTACACTTTCCATATCCTCCATCCATCCAGATGATTTAGATATTTCCGTGTGTATGTTCGGGTTGCTGTTGCCAACTCGGAACAACATTTCGAATCAAAAATCAATACACACAGTCTCGGCAACTGAACCCATTGAAACAACAACAATAACATGAAAATATCATGAAATATTATGCCCTTCGACCAATGGAAATCGCTCAATCGGTTTGCGTGTTCTTTTCAACACACAATTTTCAATGCCGACTTTAATGTTTCATATGACACGGCTCGCATTATTAATGACAAATCTACAAGAATTTGAAGCGGAATAAATAGCATTTGTTTCTCTCAATTTGCAAAAATGAATGAGTAAAAAAAATAAATAAATGTCAATGTATCTTCTCTCCGAATGTCCCGTTGTCGTCGATATTTATTTGGCTGTGGTTACGCAAAATTCACAGCACTTTATTAAAAACCAAGAGAATTTTCAGTGGTTTCGAACGTGATATCTATCATAAGCCATAAAAAAAAATATGCCGCCGTTATCGAAGGAGTCGAACGTGACTATAAAAAGATCGCCTCAAAGCGAAACAAACAGCGTAAATGAATTTGTAAAATTTACGACTTGTTTTCGTTCACTCTTCTTTTTCACGGATTTTGTGTGTGTGTTTTTTTTTCTTTTCATTCCGTTCGCACGGATTTTCATGTGTGTATATTTGTATTTTGAAGGCGATAGCACGCGCAATTACAATTCATTCAATTTTATTTACGGTTGACTTCAACAAGAAACAACCGAAAACAACAACGAAAGAAAATCGATTTTCGTTGTCACGCTATTTTAAGTAGTCGGTGGCTAAAGCGGCCATTTTTGTCGATAGAGTGTAATGAACGGCTGAGCGAACCAACACATACCGATGAAAACGGTTGTTTTCACACATTTGGACGTAAATAAATGAAAGAATTTGCTACATTTTTACGCCGTGGCGTACGTGCTTTGGCAAAAATATTTTTGTTGTATTTTTTTGTTTATTCTGAAATTCATTTTTTTTTTTTGTCAGCTGGCTTCTGTTTTATCAAGCTTGATTTCATCAGTTTTGTGTCATCGTTCTATAACGTCATTAGAATCCCACCGTTTTTTTTATCCATTCGATCACTGTTTTGAAAACAGATTTCTCTTGAGTTTTTAATAATCTAATTCACGTAAGGAAAATAAAGAAATACGTCGTTATGGTCGTCATTCCATTTCCTTTTCGAACATTTTACTTTAATGAAATGTGGGCATTCAGCGTGAAAAAATCTGACTTATTTTTTTAAATCGATGAATCAGCTATTTTCAGTTGGAATAATTGGATTTAAATGGATTTTTTTTTTCTAAAAAAAAACCTTTCAAGTGAATAGCCCGTGAGTGAGTGGACATTTATGTAAATCAACTTTGCATACATGAATGCGAGATTTTCCAATTTTTGAAGTTTTTACTCGGTGCTAAGTTTTCGGAGTGATTTCAAATCATTTTCTTTACTTTTGGTCAAAGTTTTCGAGACATTTTCAAAGGCATTGACCGAAATAATGTAGAATAGTCATGAATTAGATTAGTTCAGTTCTGAACGGCAAGGCTTGCTAGGCAAGCTGCTATCATTCTTAAAAATCTTAAGCAAAATTCCATTCACAGAAAATTTAATCATTTTCCTCCGTTCATTTTACTCTCCACAGGAATAATGCGAGCCCAAATCACCAGAAAAATGCGAGCCAAAATGGTGGCAACAATGGTCGAAAGGTGACATTTTTCAACGATAACAATAAGGGTAACAACAATAGCAACCCGAACAAGGGATACTATGCACAGAAGCACTCGAGCAGTGCGCCGCAACAGTATTTCTCGACATCGCCCAAAGATATCGTTACACCGCCGAATCATGGGAAAAATCGCCAATATCAACAGCGTAATCACAATGGCAGTCCGCATGGTTTAACGGGTCGCAGTCCACCACGGTCACCAATATCGTTTGCATCACCGGCCGGTGTATCGACAACTACACCGAATTTGCATTTTGCTGGCAGCAAATATTTTGATGCACCATCACCGAATGCCCTTCCACAGCCACCCTGTCATTGGACGTCCACATCATCATCATCATCATCATCCACATCCACATCGCCACCACTATTATCCACATTGCTTCAAACCGTTGAATCGGCCACATCCAAACGCCGGTTGTTTCCAAATGACACCAGTAATCAAAAGTGTTCGTTGATGGCTGCTGAAGCGGCTAGCAAAAATCTTTGCAGTGATATTTTTTCGCACAATTTAAAATTACTTTTAAATGTTCAGGCCTGAATCGGAGCGAAACCACCATCACCACCACAACAACAAGAACATGAACACTGGACGACCGTGCAACCAAAACACAAAATACAACTTCTATTTTAGAGAAAAAAAAAACAAAACTGACCTGATTTTAATCTTTAACGGAACTGGATTTTTGAAACGAGTTTAAAATAAGATGATAGGAAACAGCATAAATGGCATACAGATATGGATTCAAGGACCTCCTGCATCTCGAAACCATAATTCGACCGACAACAAATTTTGTGCAGCCACCAACCAATAACCATCAGAATCAGCAAAAGATGAACAATAGCCACAATTTGATGATTACATGCAAATCATTTGCCCACCTTCAGCTTCAAATCGAACCAACAGGAAATCACAGAAACACAACACAAAGGTACTTCATAGGCATAATTTCAAAACAGTTTTAAAACAAAAACATACATTTAAATCAAAACAACATCGTTTAGCCCAAAGATTTTGAGAATACAGAAAAAAATCGTAAAATTACAAGAATGAACTAAAACAGAGATATAGACAGTTAGATAAAAAAAAAACAAAGCAAAGATGAAGAGGATGAATGAGAATAAGAAGAAGAAAAAAAGTGATGATGATTTCGATACAAACTGAACTGATTATTTCGTTTTTATAACGTTAATTGTAATTTCTTGCGACGAATCGAAATCCAGTTTTTTTCCCCTTTCTTTTCATGTACAAAATACAAAACAAACATAGACAGTTAATAGATACAATTTAAACATATTCGCTTATCACCATTGTACAAAAGGAAAACAAATGAAAACCAGTTCGCACACACACACACCATATTTAATTAGATACCTTCTCTTCTTTTTTGTGTTTTTTCCACTCATCAATCATCAAATTCTCTCAATGCACCCCACACACAGAGCAGTTTTACAGTCCACACACAGACATACTCATTGCATGCAAAATCCTGATGAATGAACATACAGCGGCTTTAGTCACTCACTCACAATCAATCAATTCATTGAGCAGAGGCTGGAAAAGAAACAGAAAAAAAACCAAAACAAATTCATTGGGCAACGAAAAGACGGACGAAGTTCAATCGACAATAGCCGTTCATATTCAATCGATTCAAGCCAATTTCGTCCACAATCAAAATCAAATCAAACGGCCATCTTTTCCATTCAACGTTCTCTTTTAGGCCAGTGGATCAAAACTGAAGCGGAAAAAAAGAAACATTTTGATGAGAAAAAAAATCTTGAAAATTGATACACCTTTTGACCTAGTGAAATACTTGAATTGTTCCTTTTGAAAAGCAATCTTCCAAGTGAAACCGAATCACTTTTATTACATTTACTTGAAATAACTGAAAAACTGTTTAAATGTTCAAAATCGAAATGTATCCCTCTATACGAAAAGAACGGGAAAATTATTAAATTTCTTCTTTTTTTTAGAAATATGCCAAATTCAATGATGCAAATGAGAACAAAACGTTGCTAAAAAAAACGATGAACAAATAAAATTGTTGAAATTAAAATATAAACGGCAATAGCGGATTGGTCGATGGGGAATTTTTGGCGATTTTGACGATATGACCGGATTCCAATTGAAAGATACTTATTGACATTATTTTACTTGAAAATCAATGATAAATTTTCAATTTTCCGTTCGGTTTCATTCAAATAATCTCTATGAATATCTTTTCCGTCGGCCGTCCAAATCCTTGACAGTTTCCGATCGGCCAAAATTACTTCGATTCGACCAAAACAAATGAGATTTCGACCATTTCAAAACCAATCGACTGTGGAAAATTTTTCCAAAAAAAATCACATCAATTCTAGTGAGTTGTCCCCGTAACTCTTGTCAAAGATTTTCCGCCGTTATAGTTTCACTTGATATTTATTCGGGAGAATAAATTAAAAAAAAGTGTCTTTATTTCACGCAGCGCGTTTTTCGTGGTGCTTTATAAGCATCACCAGGTTCAGTTGGCCAAAATCTTTGACGACAGTTTGTGCAGATCAGTTCTCTTCATTTTAGAGGCCAATCAATTCAGTCGTAATCAATTGAAACAGTTAAAATTGTGTAATGTATCTATGTCGATGGCGAGGCGTGAGAAATGTTCAAATTGCCCGTATCGCGGTATTCATTCAACTTTCAAACGCAAGCCACGAGTCTCGTGAACAAAAAAACCAACAGATCTTCATTGATTTGCTATCATTTTGCTGCGGTGGTTTCAATCGATTTCAAAATTTTCACACTCTACTGATCAATAAAAACGACATTTTCACGCCAGAATAACAAATCCTGACCCGTTTCGATGAGAGAAGGATTCAATCTCGTTTCATCCATATTCACTTCCGTTGTGGGCACAAAATCGAAAGCATTCTTGCATTTAACTCTTCATTCAGCATCTGAACCTGAGTTTAGATGGAAGATCTTCTGCATTTACTGAATTAATGGGTAGAAAAAATGTTTACTAATTAATGGAAATGTTTGACGCAGGGAATAAAACCAAAACGATTTGTAAGTAAAATGCGCTTGATTTCGGTGCCCTCGATTCCTACGATGAAACAATTCAAGCATGATGGCTTAATTCCTGATTTTGCTGATGACTTCACCAGAAAAAAAAAACGAAACAAAACCAAAATCGAACATCCTTTTCTTAACTCGATGATTTTTGCACGCCCATTCATTCTCACAATTGCACCTGTGTGTGGACCAAACGTGTCTTTATTTTTCAATTTTGGCAAAACTCAATCGATTTAGATCGATGACAACACACCATTTTACTTTTAAAAAAATGCATACAAGATCGCGAACTAATTAAGAATTTAAAAATTGGTGGACAAAACAATAATTAAATGTAGTAAACTAGAAATCTGTGAATTAAGAACAAATCAATTTTGAGGTAAAAACAAAAAATCTAAAACAAACATTTGTATTTTAAGTGTGTCAGTGGCAATGGAAAACAAATATTAAACTTGCATTCAAATTAGATGTTATACACACAACAAACACAAACACACACAATCACGAAAACAAAATAACAAAAGAGACGACTCAAGTGCGCCCGCATTAACAAAATACAAAAATACACACGTAGTCGAATTATGGAGCTGTATGAATGCTCGATGAATTAAATATAATAAAAACAAATATGTTTAAGGTGAATGAAGATAAAAACAGCAACAACAATGCAACCAATACAAAATAATAATATTGATAACAATTGAATGGTTTAAATGTGATTTTTTTTAAATGATAAACTAAGGAAAAAAAATTGATAGACAAACAATGAAGATTCGAAGACAGAAAAAATGTGAACCACATACAAATTTAATGGGAATTATAATGACAGAACACTTAACAAACAAGAACCGAAAATATTCCGATGTTTTTTAGTGTGAAATGACATGAAATTAGCAAACCGACCGATGACAAAGTATGTACAGAATACCAAAAGACAAAATTTTCTCTTTGGATATGGTCAACATGCACATTGATAAATCAATCAAAGAGAGAGATAATTTATTTTAAGCTTTACTTGATCCAAATTTCCATGGCAAATCCGTTTTTTTTTCTCGATACCAAACACATTCGAAAGAGTCCAAATTCAAAAAGCCAACACCTTTCATTTGCTATGTTCAATTTGAAATACTCAGAATTAATTCAATCTGAAATCGACATTCACTCTCATTTTGACCGGCATTTTAGCAAACCAAAATTTCAAACAAAAAAAAAAACAAAAAAAAACACTTTGTGCATGAACCAACACAACAAATTTAATAGCGAAACATATTTTATATCTTAAAAACAACAACAAAGAATAAAAATAAACGAAAAGGGTTTCTTCATTTTGAAAAGTGTGATAGAAATACAATAAGCGATTTGTTTCCGACTACCGAGCAACATGCCGTTGCTACCGATACGCAGAGACACCCGAAAAAAAGGAAATTCAATTCCAATGTCCAGAGAGAAAAATAATGCCATTTTTGAGTGAGAAAAAAGAGATCAAAAATTTGGCAACACCAAACTTTTTGACGGTTTAACATTTCGGAATTTCATTTATCATTTTTTTTTTTCTATTTGAAAAAAGTAAATATTTTGCTCAGGCATTGAACACATATTAAAAGGGAAAACCAGTCATTATTTTTCCACACCACTTTGGCAATTTAATTTCTTTCGTTTTCGCGACCCATTTTTTTTTAACATTTATTTTTCTTTCTCTCTTATAATTATTCATTTTTTCTTCTATTTTGATAACTTGGATATGACGACAATTTTGAAATATTGCAATTTTGGGCCAAAACAATTTTTTAAGTGCAAAAAACGATATCTTTATGGTATCATGACCACCCTTGACGTCAGTCACAGGTGTCTATATAATAATATTCTATTTCTGCCAAAGAATCTCCAGATTTAATTCGACCCAACCTCCGAGATCACAATGCAATATACTAGGAAATCAAAAAATCTTCTAATGATCAGGAATTTATCCAAATTATCACCATTTTTTTTATTTATACAAAAAAAAAATTCTAAAAAAAGAACGAAAAAAAAATTCTAAAAAAAACTTTGAAATTTTCCGGCTTTGAAAATAAAAGAAAAACAAATCTCGACACACGCCAACGGACAATAAACCAAAATTATCTCTCGGGTCAACAACAAGCAAAAAAAACTCTTCAGCAACGAAACAGATGAAAATTCACTTAAAAAAATACGTCCTCCCCCCCGGATTGGAACAGTTGTTTTGAGAGTGGGGAGCATTTGATTTCTCATTATGATTATGTCTCATTGAATTTGTATAAAAACAGCGCATTTTTTCTGTGTATATTTTTCTCGTTTTCTCCTACGTGTATTTTTGTAAAATTCTCTGTCGTTAAAATGCAATCAAAAATTTTAAAAAAACTGCGCCAAAATACTGAATTAATTTTTCAGTCATTATTATCAATTTGTTTTTTGTTTTCGTGTAAAGAAGAACCAAAAAAGCTATGAAACATTTTTTTTTTTACAAATGAACGAAGCAGAAAAAAAATTTATTCTCTTCTCTTGCGGTAGAAGAATTTTGTTTATTCCTAATTCTGTGATTTATAATTTTTTTTTCTTGTTTGTTTTTCAAAAAATTAAAGTAAAAAACTAATTATGCGATCGTTGCAGACGATCGGTCAATAGTCAGGTAGAGGAAAAAGAATCAATAGTACAGTCGGCAATATATAAAAGAAAAAAAAATAGTTGTAATACATTTAAATAATCCGGATTAGTTCAATTTAAAAAGAGAAAAACAGATGGAATTCAGAAGTCCAAATAACATAAAAGAAACAAATCAGAAGAATGTGCTTCCCTATTCTGGCGGGAAAGTCAAATTAGTTGATCCACTTTTTGGGCGTGATTCGTTTAAAGAATCTTTGGACACAATACGAAAGAACAATTGGCAAGTTGGCGCAAATTTGCCAAACAAAACGAAACAGCAAAAAAAGGAGATGAAAATCTCACAAATTGAAATTAAGACCAAATTCATCATCCACTTTTAGCAAAAAAAAACAACAACAACAAAAACACAACAGAAAAAAGATAGAATCAATATCAAGCACACCCCACGATGATTTAGACAATTAATTGCTTTAAAAAAATTCTAATTTTTTTTTGTTTGTGATTTTATTTTAACGCGATGAAGAGAGAAACGAAATTCAAAATGGGAAACAATTTTTTTACATGCAGGAACATGATTTTATGCAGAAAAAAGCGAGAGGAAGAGAAGAGAATGGAAATGAGAAGGAAGAAAATAAAATTCAAACACACAGAGAGCAAGAGTGAGCCACGGCTTAGGAAAGGAAATGTTTGTTGTTTTCTTTTTTATTTTCACAAGAAGCAAGATAAACTAAGGAGAACGAAGCATTTTTGACAAAACAAGGATTGCAAGGATTAACGAAAAGAACGAATCAATTTTTTTTTTGTGAAATAATTAAAAACAAAACACACTTATTACTATATATAGCTATATATCGAATATATCTAATATTAAGATTTAATTGAGAGAAAAAAAAACAAAGGAGCTAAAGGAGATTAACTATGGAAATCAAACCGAAAATTATAACGGAGGAAAAAAACGAAAACCACTGGCTAAAATCAATTGAGATGCATACAAAATATACACAATAAATGATTGAATTTAATATAATTTGATGGGCGATCCGGACGAAAAAAGATATTTACACACACGTTTCATGGACGTTCCAATGGAACATCGTTCCATGGATGTGCGGAAATGTAATTAAACCAAACCATCAGACAAATTTTTTTTCGGAACGATTGCCTACCAAATGATAAATTTTAACGGGAAAAAAGGAAAAACTATCAAGTATTGAGACAAATTAATTCAGAAAAACACTAAGAATAAACCAAGTGGACAGAACAAAAAGCAACGATTTTATTTCTGTTGCTAATGGGTTTTCGTTTTTGTTCTTCATATTTCTCCTCTTAAATTTACGTTTTTTTTTGTAATTTTAAAAGAAACAAACAATTTGTGATGTTAAATGAAAAAAATGAAATGTAATTGAATTTATATTGAAACGAATTGTAAACGAATGAAATGCAACAATTTTTTTTTGTTTTTGAGAAAAGATAGCACATTTCGGCGGGACACATGTTCCAACGAATGAAATGCTCAATGGAATGAAAATAAAAGAAGTTCTGGATAAAAAAAAAAGCAACACATGAAAAGAAAAGACAAGAGAACCAAAAGAATGAAGTGAAAAAAGAAAAAAAAACTCTAGCAAGAACCACATTTTTGCAAACAAAAAAATAAGAAAAAAAGGCAACAGCCACAATGAACCAAAACCCCATACACATACACACCGATCCACAACAACCCCCAATACACACTTACCGTTTCCGACAGTTTTATTTTTTATTACTACTTTTTTTTACATCCACATACACACATCCCAACCATAATAACCCAATCCCAAAATTTCTATTCGAACCGGCTTGAGATTCAAGTGGAAATGACTTGATTGTTATGTTTGCTCAGATTGATAGCTTGGCTTAAATAGAAATATCCCATCACATCCACATCCCCAACCCCCCCAAATACATTTATGAAGATCTCAAATACGAAAAATCACACAAAAAAGTCCTCAATGCTCATTTTATGGGCGGCAAGGCAAAAACAATAAATCACAAAATCTAAATCACACCTAAGCCAATTGATTGGCTTTGGCAACGAAGATGACCCACCCGACAGAGACGAGAGGTACAGACGGACAAAGTTTGAAGAACAAAAACTATCGAATCCACTTCGGACTGGAGTGCACGCGTTTCTGTCCCCTGCAGACCATTTGCATTGTCAAGGGATAGAGCTGACTTACAACGAAGTATTCCGAGGATATACTCTCAATGAAGAATGTGCAATGAAAACACCAATTGAAGGAAGGAAAGAAGGAAGGAAGCAGAGAATGAGGCCTTGCGAAGAAAATGTGATAGACCAACAATTTGCTTGAGCGTACATCAGCTCATAGGTAAATTTTGACTGTGTTTAATCCTTTTTTATTTATTTTTATACAAAACAGAAGCTGCTAAGTGATAAACTCAAATATCTGGTCATCCATTGTTATATCAAATATCGAGAACTTTCTGTGGCATAGCTGGCCATCAGTATCAACTATTTCGATTTCGAAGCAAACCGAAGACGAGTTTTTTTTTTAATGTTCAGTAAACATTGTTCACCTGTGGAATTTTGGCAATTCGACTACTTTTGATGAGGCAATTAAAATGGTTATGAGCGGACCAGAAGCAGTATGAGGCATTTTCCGAAGGTGCAATTGCAACCCATCCCAAATTTTGACGATGAGCAGTAGTAGAATCAACAATACGATCATACAAGCAGCCAACGACAGCTAACTTTGTTCCGGAACTCATTTACATCCTATTGAAGAAAAAAAACTATGAAAACATTCGAATTGTAACCAAAAATATGCTAGTAAAGAAAAATCAGTAGTTCCGACATAAAATTAACTCATAAAAAAAGCAATTTTCCAATGTAATCACTTTAAAACAATCCACAAAATTGGTTATTGTCGTCATTCAGGCCAAGTCATTAAAACTTTATGGAAAAACAAGTTGTGCATAAATTTGTTTTGAATTGAGAGATTTTTGTATCAAACCAAAACACCGATGTTAGCATTTTGTTATTGTATTTGATACGAATTTCGCATTTATTTTGGTATTTAAAAATTTAAATAAAATAAGACACCTTATTGACTCCACAAAAAGTTTTTCGATCAAAATAGTCATAATTTCATTTGTCATTCAGAAAAAAACTTGCAAACTATCACAAAAAATTTTTTTGATCAATTTATCAAAAATTTTGACTATTTTGATCGAAAAACCTTTTGTGAAGTCAATAAGGTGTTCGTCTTATTTTATTTAAATGTTCTGGACTTCACGGTGTTCAACACCAAAACAATATTTAAAAATTGTTTGAAGCACGAGAGCACCATCAATTGTGCTTACATTTTGAAATTGTAAAAACATCTTGAAATATGCATAAAATGCCGTGAACTAAACACAGTCAGAATTCAGCAAGAGAAAAAAAAATGTTTTATTCATTTTCCCCGTAGTGTAATTAAAGTTTACAATTGTTTTCATACTTGGTTTGTTTACTAATTGAAGCGTACGTATGTTCTTTCAGCGGTCGCTCTTGGCAACGATTCAACTATTTGATCAATACGAAAAAAACACGCCCAAAAATAACTGAACTATTTGCAACTTACGCCTACTGCGATCTATTTTACGTCGATTTGGAATTGTTGTTGCCGTAGCGCTGCAATTTACATTTCAAATTCCTAATCGCATAGTCATATCAACGTATTACGAAATATTCCTTTGAAAAAGCCATCAAAATTATCTAAATTTATGTGGGCTTAGTGAAAGTGACATTTTGCAGTTGATTCGACGGCTTTGAAAAAATTGGAGAAGGTTTTGACGAAGAGTAAAATCCAAAAGCGACTATTGAGTCATAATTTAGAAAATCGAACTCTGAAATAAACAAATTTCCAATAATACCAAGCGCCAATCGCAAAGAAGACGTCAAAACCTTGATATTGTTCAAAAAGACAGGATTTTTTTTCTCGATAAAATGGATAGTTTACTGGCACCAACAAAAGAAGACTTAAAATCAGTTCTCAAGTGTGAATTTCGGCAACGACAAGAGCAGGCCCGTAAAGCACGTATTTTCAATCCTCGCGTTCGATTGATTGGCGTCGACAAAGATGCGTTGGATCAGCATGTTCATGAAAAACAGCACCAAAGACTGTCCAAATACAAAGAAGAACTTTGCTATGCTCTGGAACAAGATCGCCAAACAGAGGCTCTAAATGAGGAGCTGAATAAGTTGGCCGAGGAAAAATTCCAGGCTCAATGTGAGCTGAATGAATACCGTAGCAACAGCCAACGGAAAGAACAAACACGTGAGTTTGATTTGAATGATCCAGAATATCTGCGGAAAATGTCACCTTTGGACGGTCTAGATTGGTTGGGCGAAGACCCAGACAACTCACATCGTATACGACTGCAAAGAGAGCAACAGAAGTCATGGCTGCAGCAGCAGGTCTACGAGAAGAATCAAATGAAACGAAACATGAGTGAAAAGCAAAAGGCAATCGAAATGGATGCCCTGTGCAAAGATGAACAATTGAAGCAAACAGATCAAATGGAACGTAAACAACGCCAAAAGCAACAAGCTGATACGGCAAGGTACAATTTGGCTTTGGCGCGGGAACAACGGGCCAAGCGTATGCAGAATAGACGGCGAGAAGAAGAAGATAATTTGGCAGAGATTATGAATAACATATCCAGTGATATGCTGACGGAGAGCAAGGATACAAGCGTATCATCGAGCCTTTTTGGCGGTACTCGCATCAATCCAACAATGTACCGTGGCATGACCAATGAACAAATCAGGGAAATTCGACTAGAACAAGTTAGACAAATCGATGAAAAACTCTCGAAAATGGCCAAAATGAAAGAAAACGACGAACGCTTTGATCAAACAATGAAAGCCAGAACGAATTTACTTGAGGCCGAAGAACACGATGTTAGGAGACAAAAATTACAAACGTTGCGTGAGCAGAGGTTTATGAATGCACGCCTACTGCAAGAACTAAAACAGAAGAATCATCACTTGAATGAGGAAGTTTACAAATTTAAACCAACTCAAGAATATTTTGAGCAATTCAATACGACTACTAGATAATTGAGGGGTATTATGATTTTTTTGAGCAGATAATAAACGTGGATTTTGACTCAATTTCGATGTTTTGGAAATATTTGGTTTATTTCTTCAGAAAATTTGTCATTTTTTCTGTTTTGTTGGCGTTTCTTGATTTTTAGCAATTTATTCTAGCTTTTTTATTCTTAATAGTTGTTTCAGATCCATTTGGAGCACTCTGAGCCCACTTTACCTTCATTGGAGCACATTGAGAACTTTAACACTTTCTTTGCCCATAAAATGTAGGAAAATCAATAATTTTCTTTAGATGATACTTAATTTGCTCCATATTTTGCTTTTGTATTGAAGTAAATTCTTCAGATCTCAAGAAAAGATTAAAAAATTGCAATAAAAACTTAATTATATTCATCCAAACGTGAATTAAATTCGTTTTATTAATCAAACCGTGCAACAAAAACGTGACGTACTGGCATAAACTAGTTTGATATACAAAAATAGGTGAGTATTAACGGCAATTTGCTTTAATATGGACAGCTGCAATTGAACGCTGCAGAAAGTGATGCCACTGAAATAGAAGAATAATAATAAATCGTTGATTCGTATCATCAAATTAACTTGGATACAGAAGAAAAAAAGTTCAATTCTTACATGTTGTTTGATCCTTCTTATAAACCTCTCTGGTCAGAACCTCAGCAATATGACAATGGCAGTTAATGTAAGTGGCTTCAATGATATCGACTTGTTGAACCGTAGCGCTGACATCAAATTGGTTTTCGCCATCAATAAAGTCACCATGTGAGTCGACATTATGTAGGTTATTCCATTCATCTCGCAACACCGCAACCAAGCTCATGAGTTGTTCGATGCCAGTTTTCATGGGGATGTCACTGGTTTTGCGAAAGCAATTTCGATAGATGGTATCAATGTAAGAGTCATGCAATTCGATTATCTCACGCAAACATTCGGCTTTTGCCATTCTTTTCACCAGTTGCTGACCCATCGATTGGATGACAAACGTCATGAGATGCGAATGAATACATTGCACCGAGTAAATGATCCAATTGCGAACTAAAGCTAAACGCTTGAATATGAGGTCGATCAATGTTAGCTCCTGATATGGTGGACGCTTTTTGAATTTTATCGGAAATTGTAGCGTTTCCAATGTCCAAATGGCCCATTTGATTTGCAGAAGAAAACGGAATATTTCATTGTACTTTGTCAACGCACGATCGTGAATCACATCACACACCGAGTCTCGCACCGAGTAATTGATTGTTATGTCAGCTATGGCACCTAGCGTCTCTTTTATATGGCTATCGGTTGCCATTATTTGGACACTGAACATGGAATGCATGGCGGGGTATCGCGTGCTAAGCACATCATCGAGCTGCACGGTGAGCAGGTAGGAATTGTTCCAATCTTCGCCAGCGTTCATCTGTGATGAGAAAGTAAGAGAAGATCATCAATTTTGTTTCAGCGATAGGAGAAGATTTTCATTTTCAATGCATTGATTGATCATTATAATCCCGCCTACTAAGAGATTCCTCAATGAATGAAAAAAAAAACAGTCGAGAAACATGGAAATTTACACTTTTGAACAACTTCGAGTAGAATGTGAGCATCAAATCTCCGGCTCCAAAGAAGAACACCCGTTGCAAATTGATCAGATGATCGAGAACTTTATATTCGTCCATAAAGATGCGTAGCACATATTTATTGGCAGTTGAAATTCGTGACTTGAGGATTTTCTTCAAACAGTCGTGAATGACGGTGCTCAATGGTAAGGGAAAATCGGTTATTTGGCATATTCTGAATAATATTTAAATAGATAATTGTTGTTAGTGAAATTTTTTGTATTAAAAATAAGACTGAAATTCAAAAAACGCTATAAATTTCCTAAACTCCATGTTTCTAACTCATACATTCTTCTTCATCTTTTCAACGTGTTTAACCTGAAATTCTCATATTAATTCTATTCTAAAAATGAACGAAACAAAAGTTAAAGTTTTACCTTTCAAATAATTTGTGACAATTAAATGATTCTTCATCGATATCCACCACAGTGTCTATTTGATGTGTCGTATCTATGGCATATTGTTCGAAAGCCATTGACAGTAGTGCATCCATCTCTCCCATTAGATCATTGGACAATAAACTTGTGTCCTCTTTCTCATTACTGTGGCTAAGATCAAGGCTGAGACTCGATGTATTTGCCAATGAGTGTGTTTCTCGTCTTGAATTTTCATCTTGAGCACCATCCTCGTCATTTTCATCAGATTCTTCAACATGAAACTTGTTGACCTCCTCCCAAAAACTGTTCATAAACACTTCTTCAATATCCTGAGATTCATCGTTTGACTGTTGCCCCTTCAGTTCCGTCAATTTGTCCAAATTGTATAAAATATTCAATATGTAGCCCGCTTCCAATGACTCGGCACGGAATAAATTGACAATTTCACAGGCGCCGATACGTGATTTTATGCTTGCAGCGTCCAAAGAACGCGATATACCCGCCGATATCGAACGACGCTTATATGGATTTGATGATGTGTTAGAGATTCGATTTGGTTTCGTACTGAAAATGTTCAATTTATATTCAATAAATGAGTTGAAAAGATTGCCTAAAAATATTTCACTAAAAAGTTACCATTTTTCAATCAAAAACTCGCTGCACCAATCTTTGAACTGTCCTTCAACCCACCAGCGACTAAAGACATGCAAATAGAATCGAATGCTAACAAGAAGTAAACTGGCTGCAATATTTATCCGCTCAAGTCCAACCGTTGTGTCCATTTCATGAATTAAACCAGCAAATAAGTAGGCAACACAAACATGACCTGTTGAATAGTTTTCTCCGTTAGAGTTAATTAAATGAAATTAAATATTGGAAAAAAATGAACGAATTTAAATTAAATTTCTACCAAATTTCGATTTCTCTTACCTTCATTGGTCTTAAAATCGATATAAACCTTTGTGTGGATGTCGTACAAAGTGTGAACCCGTTGAAAGTGCATCAACAGTTGATTGTAAAGAAAAATGATGGTGTGTGTTTGTGTGAGATCCTGTTTGATAATTTCAATCTCCAAATCGATGATGACTTTATTTACCACGCGTAGAAAATCCTTCAGGCCATTGGCATAGTTTTGTATCGAATGGGGTGCAATCTGAACGGATTCCAAGAAGCTATTCACAACGGGTGGTTCGAAAACTGTTTTGAAAAACTTTCGGAATCGATATAATTTGGTGGCAATCAAAGCAAATTCGGTTAAAATTGGCTGAAGACTTTCGGCCATTGTACTGCTCAGTGTGGCATTTGTATTGACAATAAATTCATCGGTAGTTGTGTCGAGAGTGAAAAATTTCGAGAATTTCTTGAGTCGTTCCGATTCGATTTCATCAAGTGGTTGCATTTGAAGCATCCAAATTATCTCACGCTGCAAACACCATTCCGATATCACCGCTGTTCCATCGTGGGGAGTTTGAGCCAACCACCATGCACGTTGAACATTCTTTTCCCTCCAGGCCATCACTTTCGAGGTGTCGAAATCCGTGAAAATTGACTTCTTCTCGGGAGGCCGCAAAATGGACGAGCCAAATGGGATTAGTTTTAAACGCAACGGTCGCACGTCCGTTCGTAAGGAATCATTACTCGTGTTTGGACTGACACTGGTATCACCAACAGCACCCTCGTCGTCTTCATCTGACCAATCCTGTGGGCAATTCAATGGAGTTGAGATTATTCTTTGTAATCGAAAGATTTTTTCTTCTAGTCTTCTTACATCAACCATTTTGCATAACTTTTCCCATCAATACTTACACTCAAATCCGATTCGTCACCAGCATTTCGAAACTTGGCTTTTTCCGTTGGAATATTGTGCTTAATCAATGAACTCACAAGATCGTGCATGGCTGACGATTTTCTTCGATCCGGCCGAATATCTTCACCATGTCCCGAGTCATCAATACGAATGCTATTTTTGTCTTCAGACAGAGCAGCCACTGGGTTTTTTGATACTCCCAGTAAAAAATGTAGCAGGCTCCATTGAATATCATACTCGTAGTGACTGGTGCAAAGTGGATCCGTTACAATTTCCTGTGCCAATTCTTTCAATTTCTCGCCATATTGCGTGTAATTGTCGGCCATAAATCTCTCGGCGATGCCATCAATTCGACGGCGCACCTCATGACTGTTAACCGATAAAAATCGATGGCTTGCAACACGTGAAAACGCATATGATTCACACAGCTTAAAATTCTCATCTTTTTCCTGGATAAAGACACAAAAAATCATTTGAAAAAAATAAATTTGATGCGAAATTTTCTAGTAAAGCGAAAAAAAATTGTATTTTTATACAAATTTATAGAAAAAAGGATACAAACGACCATACATTGAATCCAGTCAATGATTTCACAAGCATCGGAATATTTTCATCGATAATCATCTGCCGAATGTTGTGGCTGGACGACATTTTGCACTAATTCCACTAAAACCTGTTCAAAATTTACTTAAAACCAAGGATCAAACCCAAATCGGGCGATTTGCACAATGTCCGGCGGAACAAACAACCGTCGAATCAATTGTTTGCAATGAATATTGTGTGATGAACTGTCAAAGTTAGCGCAAATAGACTGACTTATGACATTTCAATCAAAACATTAGACAATAGGCTGAACAAATGTGAATATTTGTTTGGAATTCGTTGCCGAAAAATATTTTTGTTCATGAAAAATATGCGTTGCACTATCAAATCTAAAAAAACGCTTGGAAAGAAAAAAAATTGACAAAGTCAGATGAATGATGAAATAAAATATAAAAAAATCGAGTTTCAAATTCCACAGCAGTACAACAGCTGGGTGTATAAAGCAAAACGAAAAACCGATTTTTTTCCAATAGGGACGCGTCGGATGCAGCGCATAATCAATAAAAGCTTTTTTATGTTTGGACCCCGAAGACTTTTTTTTCTCTCTCTCATTATCATCATTCAGATGTTTTGTTTACTGTCAAAACTATGAAATTCGTCACCGTAATCGGGCCATCACTTTCGTTTATTTATTCAAGCGACTCAGCATAAACCATCGCATCAGCACAAACCGAAAATCTTGTGACTTTGTTGTGTGATTGGCTTGAGTTGATTGTGTGTGAATATTTGTTGTTGTATGCGATTTTAAGAATGAATACCGAAGTTATGGTGGTGGCATAACGGTAATAGCAGAGAGATACACACAGCCTGCCGGACTGTGTTGGTTGAACTCAAACACTTGCGTCTTGTTGGAATCAGTACGGATATGAATACTATACGATTCGAATAGAAAATAAAATTTGCATCTCCAATTTTAAATCGATTTCAAATTGGCAAATGAGATTAAATTTTTTCAAGTAGACAAGAGACAAATAGTGTTAAACAGACAGACAATTTCATAAAATCATCGTTGAATTTCATAAACTCTTCCGGAACTGTGTCGAAAAAGTGTGAAACGGTACAATACATTATATGTGCATTGAAAAAGTGGCACCGAAATTCAGCGAACTAGTGGTATTTCATATCGCACGTGTTCAACATGAATGTTACAGGGAAAGAGGTGATGATAAATGTGTTGGGCAAAGATTGTATTGTGAAAGTGCCGCCAGAATTTGCATTGAACGATGACAACAACAAAACCACCGAACGTACTGACGACTTGATTTTATGTCCGGTGAATGCGAGTGTAACATCGAAAATGACCAAAGTGGTGCCGGTGCATGGATTGAATGCGATCAGTCGCTTTGCGGGTCAAACAATCAGAAAGGATCATGCTCAAATCACCTATACACGTACGGTTCAATCGGCCACAGCGATTCTGAAGACCATACCACCGCCGCTAATACCACTACAATTTCAAATGGTGCCAAAAAAATACCACCAACAAAATACACAATCATTGTTACGAAAATCTGTTGAAAATGAAACAACCGAGACAACCGTCTCATTGGTGTTGGCAGCGCCATCTGGAGCCAATTCATCGACCGTCACTCATGCTAATCGTTCACTAGTTTATCGAAAGCCAGTGACAACAAAAGACACCGCTGCAACTAAGAATTGCAATCAGTTCAATATCATCGATCTAACCGAGAATTATTCAGCTAACGACTATAATTTAAACGATTCACCCGTTTCGGACCATACTGTGGATGCTTTGATAGAAAGTGTTACAAGTGACGATTCATTATTGGCGGCATTTGTTGAGCCAAATACCATAAATCCCAACGAACTGGTGAACAGTGGTGCAAAATTACATATTTCCAGACCATTCAAGCAACAGCTTGAGAAGCAATACCAGTTTCTAAGTACAAACACGGTCAATCAACATTATCCACACGTCAAAAGGGTTTTGCAAACATATTCTGAATGGGTAAGCAACAAATGTCATTCTTTCACACACATTGTTGTGTTCTCTCTCTCTCTCTCTCTCTCTCTTTAGGAACAATGTAACTTTGTGTATTGTTTTAGTTTCACGTGAGTTTTACAGTGCTAAAAATTTGATTTTTTTCTTCGTTGGTGTAGGAAACCGTGAATGATCCGGAAGAAAAGTTGTTGCCAAGTGAAAAATCATTGAAAATGAACGAAATATTCGCAAAGTGTCAAGCACAGAAGCGTAACCGTGCTAAAAGTGCTTATATTACTGATGCACAGCTCGAGGTACTTGGTGTACCGTCGAAATTGGCCCGCACAAAGAGCAATGAATCGCTGGAGATTATCAATTTGGATGAATTGCCGGAAAAAATGGAAAAACCTGAACCAAGAACATACAGAACAGCAACACAAAATGATTGTTTATATAATATGATCAAGTCGGATGCACGAAAAGCACTGGAACGAATGAAAACAACGACTGCTATCCCGGGCGGTAGTAAAATCCAGATTTCAAATGGCCAATTGTCTGATACTAATGGACCCATCCGTTTGCTTGATAAATCAACAAAACAAATTTCAGCTCCGAATGCACGACACATTGCGCGTATCCAAAGCCAAAATGCTGCGATTGCATCACTGCCAACGAAGGACAAAGCACGCAAACTAAAGGAGTCCATTGAATCGACCGAAACAGTTTTGAATTGGATTGAGAATGATGAGAAACACGTGAAACGCACCTATAGCCGATCGAAATCGTTGAGCACCAAATCGAGGATGCACTTTAAAATCAGCAACATTGCGAATGCACCGAAAATCAAGAAACTTAAGATTCGGCCGATAAATCACGATAATGATTGGCAAACATTGACCAATGTTTTAGCGACGAATGCTTTTAAAGTGGATTCACATTCAAGTGGCAAGAACACACCCAGCGAACAGATGAGCAATGGAAACTCACGTGCCACAAGCCCCACTGAAATTGATCATGTGTTGTCATGGAATACGAACAAAACACTTGGCCAATTGCCGAAATCGCAAGTGATTTTTCAACGTAATGAATTTGGAATGGTCGAAATGGACGGTTTGGCGATGACCAAGATAAAAGCCATGAAATCGCATAAGAGTGATTACAAGAATTTTCCACAGTTTGAACCATCGATGGCCTGTGGCCATCCAGATTTTGCCGGATGCTTTGATGCAATTGTTCAGCGTCTGAATAGTGGCAACCCAACTATTACCTGCAAAGTCAACGACAAGAAACCACATCAATACTATTCGATAGAGTTTAAGGAAATCATTGGCGCTTTGGCACAGAAGAAAAACAACAATTGCCAAGCAATCACGTCAAATGATATTGTTGAAGCACTGCTCGAAACAAACATGTATGAACGCACCAAGAATTCAAGCCACTTCAGTTGGCCACGATTCATTGATTATTATAACAAAAAGTGTGCCAGCGGAGAACAAATACAATTGGCACCACCGGAACTGTTTGTTAATGCCTTGCCAAAAACGCCGAACACATTCGAAATCGGACAAAAGTTGGAGGCAATCGATCCAGAGAACAGCAGTCTCTTCTGTGTTTGCACCATTGTCGATAAATGTGGGTATCGCATTAAATTACGCTTCGATGGCTATCCAACCTCGTACGATTTTTGGGTCAATGCCGATTCGATGAACATTTTTCCCGCTGGATGGTGCAGCAAAACAGGTTAGGCCTTTGGGAATCTATTTGTCTTAGACTGTGTTTTACTTTTATCTTTATTTTCATACTTGATTACGTCATTTTCATTGTGATGAAAGAAGAAAATTTCATAATAAAATAAGGGATGACGATGCATTTACTCATAAACATTTTCGAAATTTAATTTATCGTTTGAAAAGGTCGTGAACTGGAAGTGAATCGCCGTTTCACCAGCAGTCGCAACATGAATTTCGAATGGAAAGATTATCTACGACAAACCAATACACAAGCAGCTCATAAGGCTTGCTTTCCTAACTTGAATACGGCGGTAAGAAATGTCTCTTTTTATATATAAAGCTTGAACATTTCCATTTTAACATGAATTCAAAATTGCTTCCAAGATAAATATGCAATATTGATTTTCTCATAAAATTTCTCTTTTTTTTTTATAAAATAGCGAACACAAATGAACCCATTCAAAATTGGAATGAAATTCGAGGCCGATGACACAAGAAATACGAACCGATTGTGTGTGGCAACGATTGGTGATGTGATTGACAGTCGAATTCTGGTGACCTTGGATGGATTTGATAGTTGCTACAACTATTGGACTGACATCAGATCGCCGTATATTCATCCGATTGATTTTCATCAAGAGAATGGATATTCGATTACAAATCCACCGAGTAAGTTTTCATCTTGGAAGTAAAAGTGGATTTTCACAAAAATGTACTTTCCATCGGTGCTAAAAAAAAGAACTGTGTCCACTGTTGATAGAAAATTGATAATTATGTTCATTAATGAAGAATATCATTACAAATTTTAGATTGGCGTATGACACCGTTTTCCTGGGAAAGCTACTTGCGTATTAACCGTTCCGAAGCAGTGCCAAGAGATGCATTTCATATGCGTAAACCGAAGCCATTCACCGTCGGCATGGCGTTGGAAGTGGTTGACAAGAAGAATCCATCACTGATTCGTCCGGCAGTCATAACAAATATTGATGAATATCACATCAAGGTGTTGTTTATTGGATGGCCAGAAAAGTATTCATACTGGATTGACGATGATAGCTGCGATATTTTCCCGCCTGGTTATTGCAAGAAGACAGGCCATCCGATTGAGTGTCCGTTAGGTGAGGCAAAAAAAAAAACTTATACTTTGAATTATTTTTCTCATCACATTAATTCAAACTCTGAAAATTATTTCAAATTCCAATGGAACAGAAATGTTCTAGTTCAACAAGTTGTTCAAAAAAACGATCTTAATTTTAAAAAAAAATTTCCTTTCCTCTTCAAATAGATTTCATCTATGAATTGCCGAAAAACACCTGTGGTACGAATGGTTGTCGTGGTATCGGAAATGGCAAACGCCCCGAAGCAAATACCCATTCGACATCGGAAGAGTGTCCTTACGAAAACATCAATTGGTCGATCGATGATAGTAAATTACGTCCAAACCGTGTTGATCGTAAGCACAAGGCCATCAACAGTGCATTCAACATTGGCGCTGGCCCATCGCGTAAAGTATCCGTGAATCCGGCCTTTGAAAAAGTGCAAGTGTCCTTGCAGAAAACACTGAACCCTTTCGAATTGGCCGCGATGTCAAGCAAAGACGTTGAGATCTTCCGTCGTTTGCAAGTGTCAGCTCAATTTTTACTTGAGAATCACAAAACATTATCGGAATTACGTGACCAATGGATTGATCGCTTGAAGCCACTGCGGCCAGTTCAGGTGTTAGCCGCCACCAAAAATCCATTGAACTGGACCAAAGAGGAGGTAGCAGCCTTTGTGTCACAGTTACCAAACTGCTCCCTGCTTGGATCGACGTTCCTCGACAACGAAATTGATGGTTTGGCCTTTTTATCGTTGCGTCAAAGCGATATGATTGACATAATGGGCCTGACCATGGGCTCAGCCATCAAAGTATTCAACCGAATCGTTCTGTTGCGCGAAGAATGCAACACCCATTACATTCGCTACGAATAGAACAATACGATTTTTATTCATCTCATTTTCATAGATATGGTTTATCATACGTAGTTTTATTTTGCGCCAAAATTCATGCATATTGTGTGAACAAGTAGCACACACATTTATCCATTTCACTTTTTATTCAACTCTCACCAATTGTTGGCAAATATGCTCAAAATAAAAAAAAAACATTTTCAATCGAAAATAACGACTGTCGTTTGAATCACTGGGAGCGAACAAGTGGTGTGTATTGTCAAATTTTGACAGAACACAAGCATGGTTTCAAATTGTGAGGTTAGAATCACACATCAGTCAAAACATAACAGCATTGCTTTTATTTACCGCATTGTTTTGTGTGGTTTGGTACGATTAGCGGATTTTTGTAGTATTTTCATTAGTTTTGGTGGATTCTCTTGCGGGAAAATGGATCAAGGGATTTTGGACAACTTTCAAACGGTCGTCCATGAACTGTTCATTCGATGGGAGGCCCTCAAATTGGCAGTTCAACACACAGATCGACACGATGGACAACAGGTAAATAACAAATACTCATTCATTTAGCTAATGTTGTCGATGGCAATGGACTTTTGATGGCTTTTTCTTTGACTATCAACAAAACCCAATGAGGAATATGTACACATAGTTATTTAGATTTTTTGTGCACATTTTGTACATAATTTTTTGTGTACATTTTGTACATAATTTTAAAGTAATTATCTAAAAATCAGTGCACTTTTTGTGCACGAAATAATGTGTACTTTTTGTACACGTTCACATACAAAATTGACGTTACAAAAATGTGCACAAATTCAATATTAATTAACGTTACATATTCCCCATTGGGAATTATCTGATTTTGCAGAAAATAGAGATATTTTTCTCTTTTTTGACACAATTCAACGATCAAACCTATGTTTTTTTTAAGGAATGCAACGCTTAATTATTTCTATTTATTTATTTACATTAAACTTGCTAAAGCAATTTTTTTATTCACATAAAAAAAAGTTGACATGAATAGGAAAAAATATTGATTTAGAACAAAACAAAATTATGAAGAAAAAAAATTCGAGTAAAAAAATCAAATAAATTTTAACACGAAGAAAATTTTAATCAATTCCAAAATTAAAATCTTGGAAAATAATAAGAAAATTTAAATTACAATGTAGATGTTGATGCGAATTTTATTTAATGCCATTTTATATATCTTTTTTGCTATTTTCCCTCCAGGCCGCCAGAACGATGAGAGACGATATCTTCCAATACTGCATAAATTACGATGTTGAGCCAGAAGATCTGGAAGTGGAGCTGAGCGATAGAATAGACGAGGTGTTCAACACAATTTGCGAGGATAACTCGACTAAAGGTAGGTAGAGCAGTGAATAGTACAAAATAAAAAGTACTTTTGATTACTAAATATTTTTCTCAAACAATAATAATAATGAGACCAATCTCCCAATTATTCACGATATCCATTCTTTTCGATCTTTCCAGAATTAAGTCACCTGTTGTTGAATTATTTGAAACTGTGTTTGGAGAGTAAATTCGATGAAGTGCGACATCACATAGGTCAATTACCAAATTGTGTCAATTGGTTGGACCCGAATTTCAAAATCACTCCAGCGCCCAGAGATGACAGTGATTCTGACTCGGATAGTGGCAGTGACGAGGACATGGAAGTGAGTAGTGATGATGAAGCGCCTCCTCTAGCCGGACCCAGTCAGCGCCAAAGAAATAAGCCACAAACCGATGAAGAGGGCTGGACGACAATCCCATCGCGACGTCGATAGTTCTAACTAAAAAAAACTCCTAAGCTAATTGTTCAAATAAAACTGCAATTGATCTGTAAATAAAACCCGAACGTTCTAATTTGCTTTTTGACAAAGCGTTTTAAGAACTCACGTAATTTATTAGAATTGTTTTTTTAAAATGTTTATTGTGTACATCAAACTACTGATTGAATTGTTGAAACTCGATAATTCGATACTGAATGTCCTAAAGAGGCTATGTCGTCAATATGATTTGCTCTCATAATTTTCGTTTTAAATTTTTTTCATGGATATTTTTTTAGATACATTGTTGTTGGTTGTTGTTTTTCCTCCTCTCATTGAAATATTTCTAAAATCTTATACGTATCAATTGTCTTATTCAGTTAAGTGATCAGTAGTTGTCTGTGTTATGGTGTGATACTGTTTCTCTTTTTTCAGAGGAATATGTGCTTTGTCTATTGTTGAAAATGTTGAAAAGTGCAGTTATGATACTTATTTATCGTCCTCGGCTTCTTCTGTTGCGTTTTAGGGGATAGAAAATGGAGATTTGGATTAGATAAGACTTACTTGATGACATTTTATTTTGATTTTATCATTCCTTACCTTCAATTTCTTCGTCATCATCAAACTGCTCTTCCTCGCCGTATTCTTCACCGCTGCAAAAGAGAGAAAGATGTTAATAACCATGGTGTGAACAATTTTTCATGATTGATACGCTGAAAATAGGCTTATAACATAGATTAAACAGTCAGGAATGATATGAATTTGGAAGAGAAGATCCAAATGGGCACAGACGAGTCAAGATTGAGACATGATTGAATGGATATACTCAAGCTGACACAGACTGTCATTGACATTAACCAAAAAAACGTGAAGAAATACACAAATAATGAAACAAAGTGTGCCATGAGTCACCGATGAACTATAGTTGATGAAACATATGAAGCATTGAGAACAAATCAGTAGACATCGAATGAGACTTTTTCTATCCTATACTTAGATCCATCTAATGGAGCATATCATCGTACCATCTAATGGCTTAATCTGAGTTGTGAATAATAAAAGAGGTTCTTCTTCAGAAAAAGACCCCATTCCTTACCTATTTTCATTTTCTTCGGCTTCAACCTCGATGTCTGGTACAAGATAATATTGTAACGGATTTGGCCAAAGATCATCCTTCAGCAATTCGGCGATTTCATCATTGACTGGATCGCTGTTATCGCTGAACCAATCGAAAAATGTTTTGAATTCGAATGGTCGTTTCCGCCGACTGCTTTGCTGTTGCTGTTGTTTGTTTGATTTGCGCAAATCTTTGCCTTCTTTCCACTCGACTGCGGACAAGCAAACAAATTGAGATGGATTTAGATACAATCAGAAAGTGTGAATACAATGAGTTATTGTCAATAAATGTGAATTGAGTATTTGTCAATACATTATAATGTGTCACATATAATTTAGGGGTTGTACGTAGGATACAAGGAATAATCATGGGATATCTCCCAATGTGAGAGCATATTCCAAATATGAATCAAGAAAATAGTTTTAAAAAAACAATGAAAGAAAAGACCGAGAGAAAGACTTACTCGTGGTGCTCTTTGACACTGGGCCGGAATTGCCACCCAAGCAGAATTCCTTTGTCAACAATTTATTTTCGAAGAATGGATTCTCTTCAAAGTAGAAATTGATGCGGTAGCCCGACTTGATGTCTTCGAATTCTTCCACTTCCATTTTGCCCAAGAAGTGCAAGCATTCCTCTTCCTCTTCTTCCAACAGCCCCGAGATTTGAGAGTGGTTTATAAACTGAATTGGAGATAATAATGGAAAAAAGGGTTAAAGTCACACATATCGTGAAATCAACGGTTCGAAAACAACTCAATCTACTTACGGCCGTAACCCAAAAGTTCGGAATGTTTTTGATGATATCGTTGCGCTTTTCAAACAGTGGCTTTCGCAATTTATTGTACTTCTGTTCGACCTTCAAAATTTCTTCGGAAGCTTTTTCGTTCAATGAATCGATTTCATTTTGGCATGTATCGATTTGCTCTAAGAATTCCGATTCACCATCGGCCAAACCTTCATCTATAATGTAAACAAAGTCTGTCAAAATGCGCCCTAGATTTTATCCATTCTAAGCTCTATTTACCCTTTGGTTTCTTTGCAGTTGAAGCCATTTCGAGAGATGTCGAGCGATTCACAAATGAAATAAAAACAAATACTCTGATAAAAGTACGACTGTAGTGTCACAGTTGAGCAGGCCAATTGTATCGTGTTGAGTAAATTCCTCTACTGATGCTATCGCTGCTTCTTCTTCTTTATAAAATGGAAGAAATAAAGAATAAGAAAATGTTTTGTTTCAACACATTTGTCGCAATAATTAATGATATGCAGTGTTGTTGCGCGTGAATGACGTGATCAATCGAATAGATTCGAAAAATCATCGTTTATACATCGCCATTTTATTACGTTTCTTCATTGTTCACGCGTTCGTTTTTTTTTCAGTTGGTGCCCATTTCTTCTTTATTTTCATGCAAACACGACGCAACAACAACAACAAATTGCGAGTGAAGCATACACTGGCAATAATTTTCAACGACGCCAACCGAAAAAAATGCACCAAATTTTTCTATTGCAATATTTTTTTGTACCAAATTTAACTACGATCAATTGACGGGCATTTTTAATTTGAGCAACGGAAAAAAATGATGCTACTTACGATTTCAATGACTGTACACAATGAGTCTGAACAACGAAAGCGAAAATACCAACCGGCGCTGTGTGTGTTTCAATGGATGACAAGTAGATGCAACCTCTCTTCTTCTTCTTATTGCTGCTGCTGCTGTTGCTGCTGCCAATTTCGCTGCGACCGTTTTGTCTTCCTTCTCTTTTTCTTTGCGGAGAATGTGAGAGAGCACTTGCTTATGCTACTTTTTGCCGCTATTTTTTTTGTCTATCTCCTTCGTCGTTTCGCTTACACAAATGTCAAATCGTCTTGTCTTGGAATGTGAGTGTGCGAATGAATGCCGCTAACGATGGGTACGTTCTGTCAAATACTGTTGTTCATTTGGACGGTTTGACACAATCAAAAAATATTCGGTTGAATTTTTTTGTTGGCTTTTTTTCGATTCAAAAAAATTATTTTTCACTTTTTAATAATTAAAAATGGAAAATATTTTTTATTCTCATTTTTTTCCATTTTCAAAACAAGTCTTTATCATTCGTCTTTTTCTTTGCTGAAACAATTCGCCGCACCGCAGCATTGAATGCATTCATTTCGACGCGTGCAATGGTTCGCCGAAAACCAAGCGACATGTATCGTCAATTGTGAGCAAGAAAGACAGCGAACAACCTCTAAACGGCAGTACATTTTGGCATTGTTGACCAAAAAAAAGTTGTTTGTGCATTTAAAGGTGTTTTTTAAAGAGTTTCTTTAACCGAAAATATTCCGCAAAATTTGTGTGTTTTCGATCAATACATCCAGCTAAAATATGTCGGCCGAAAGCCAAACAACGGGAAATACTAACCTGAAGAAACAGGACTTATCACAATTGGTAAATATATACTTTTCTACATATCGCACATTGTATCGGCGAATGGAGTGCATGGTTTTGATACCCATTCCGATTTCAATGGAATCAATATGTTTCAACTTTGAATCGGCATTGGGATGTAAAGTTATGGAATTTCGGCGAGAAAAATGCAAAAATAATCGCAAAAATCGTGAAAGTTTGATGTGGAAAGGTAAAAGGCCTTATCCACGTAGACATGCATTAATATAGTGCGTGTATGATGAAATTCCATTGAAATTAATAGTACACGGAACATAACCTCAAATATACTATAATATTTTCATTCATTGCGGCATCACACGAAACGAAACAGTGAAGTAATGGTGGAGAAAAAAAAATTACGGTATTTGAACACGAACACATCATGTGTTTTGGATGCTGATTGAGTGAAATTCGTTTTGGGCTATGTCAATATTTAACGATTCTATGGTTGAAACTTATTGAATTAGGTCACTCATGACATATTTTGCATTCCAGAACGAGATTTAAAAAAAATGAAAAAGTAATTTCCATGGAAAAATATTGGATGAAAATATCTCTGAAAGTTGACGAAATTAGTTCAAATATCTTCGGAAAATCTCAATGTAGCTTACAATTCATTGAAAATCTTCATAAAATTCTTCAAAAACGTAAACTATTTCATTGAAACACCAAGAATCGATGCGAAAGTGTTGATAGTTGTTGACAACTTGATACAAATTACTTGGAAATATTTCCAAAATGGATGAAATCTTCCTGAAATTGAAGGGAAATCTCAAAGAATTTGTCAAAACAAAGAACCAAAGTCCGAAAAATAAACAAAAATGCCCTTGAAATATCCTCAACCATTCATGTCAAATATGGAACAATTTGCCGATAAAATGGCTTAATAACGCGCCCAATATGCTCCCCATTCATTACTTCATTCACATTCCATTCATTTCAGGATATCTCAACATTGACACCATTATCTCCGGAAGTGATATCGCGTCAGGCGACCATCAACATTGGTACAATTGGTCATGTAGCTCACGGTAAATCAACTGTGGTGAAAGCAATTTCTGGTGTGCACACCGTTCGTTTCAAGAATGAATTGGAACGTAACATTACAATCAAATTGGGTAAGCATCAATCAAAAGTTCTAGTTTTTATTTATTTTTAACTAACAAACTGCCTATCACAAGAGGAACACAAACAATTGATTTTCGTAAGCATGCGTTAGGAAACGGTTTTTGTTTTTAGAAGAAGAAAAAACGACAACGACAACAACATAATAAACTCTGGTGCAGATATAGAAATGTCATTGAATGATAACATGTTGGAATGATTGTTTGAGTCCCTCCAAATTTCGAAGGTGGTTGTGTGTGTGGATCTCGTTGTCGATGATGATTGCAAGTCACATTCAATTTCATTCGAGCCAAAGAAACAAACGCACAATGAATATTCAGAATTAAGAAAATACACAAACAACTGGATAATTTTCTGCCCACAAACAAACAAAAAGAACAGTCCGAATGAATTTTTCGTTTCCATTAAATCGTTTTTCATTTATCAGTGTTTTTTTTAAACTTTTACCCGGTTAATTTTTCACTAGCACAACCATTTGACCGAAATCAGTAGTTTTTTAGTTGGTTTATTCAATGTGGTTTTCTCGTTGGATAGACTCATTTTATTCTCATTCTTTTGAATTTTGTATGTTTATTTTGAACATTATTTTATCCAGTTGTTTTTTTTTTCTTCTTTTTTCTGTGTGTTCTCTGTTTTTTTTTCTTGGTATCTCTGAACGTCAATCTCGCAGAGCGTATAACACCCGAACAAATTCAGGAATTGTGTGAATCACCCACCAAATTACGACAATTTGCCAAAGAACAATTGATAAAGTATCCAATACGTGATTTGTCCAAGCGAATAGTTTCGAAAGATCAAAGCTTAAAGGGTAAATCTGCCACTATGAACACCACCCCAACATCATCTGCTACCACAAACAAGCGTAAAGCTGACACCAAATTGGACGGCGAACGACATGTGAAAATTCCGAAATTTTGCGATTTGTTTGGTATGAAAGAGAAGGATGCATTGAATAAAAAATTCTTCGGTGGTAGCACAACAACATCGATAAATGGTGATGAAGCATCGAGTACAACCTCACAACGTTTGACAATACATGATCTCACCTACACAGATGTTGACAGTGAATGTTCATTGATTGAAATGAATCTGCGACGTTTGTGTGCTCTGTGCAAATTGACACACCCCGAATTCAAGCCACCAATCATCCCAAAGACAGGCAATATCACAGTCACCGAGAACGGTGTACACGAGGTTGAGTACAAAGTGAGCAAAGTCATCAAGTTGGAATATGATTATAAATTGAAGCGGCCATCGTTTGAGGTCAGATGGGAAGGATATACCGAGGAAGACAACACATGGGAGCCCATCAAAAATATTTGGGATTGTAGGGCATTCCAAGAATTTACCGATCAATTCATCCGTTCGAGACGGACTGACATGGAACAGCTTTGGAATGAAATGATTGAAACAATTGTAAATGAGTCACTCGAACCGAATCTCACCAATTTGGAGGCCATTGAACAAATCAAAAAGTTCAACTACAACGATTTTCTTGCACATTTTTTTATGATGATTCGTATGCGACGTGCAAAATTGGATCAAACCGATAAATCGTATCAAACTGTATACGATATTCTGATGAATGACATGAAACACTTAAGCTACTATTATCGACGGTTGGATCAGTTACAGAATATGCACGAGTTCCAGCAACGCATCAACATTGTCGATCAATCGAAAAATTTGCACGTAGAAAATGTGAACGATTTTGAACTGCCACCAATGGATAATTTCACCTACACAAACGATGTGATTCCACGCGATGGTATTATCATTCCAGACGATCCGCCGGTCGGTTGCAGTTGTACCGAAGATGGTGATGGTGAACCATGCTCCATCAAATCCGACTGCTGTGCCAAGCAATTCGACGCTCAATTTCCATACACCAAACGTGGCCTGATCCGTGTTCCACAAGGCACACCGGTTTTCGAGTGCAACAAGGCGTGCAAATGCTCGGAAAATTGTCCAAATCGCGTGGTACAAAAGGGCCGCAAGCAAACATTGTGCATTTTCAAGACCAAAGAACGTGGATGGGGCGTACGAACCGAACGAGCCATTGCCAAAGGTCAATACATTTGCGAATATGTCGGTGAGATAATCTCGCACGAAGAGACCGAACGTCGAGGCAAAGAATATGATGCCGTTGGCCGTACATATCTGTTTGACTTGGACTTCAATGACAAGGATAATCCATACACCGTTGATGCAGCCAAATTTGGCAATGTGTCACGGTTCATCAATCACTCGTGCGATCCAAATCTTGGCGTTTGGGCTGTATGGACCAATTGCTTGGACTTGAACTTGCCAAAACTCTGCCTGTTCACACTTCGATCGATCAAAGAAAACGAAGAGCTCACATTTGACTACAGCAATTCGACAAATAGTGGTCGAGAACAAGCCGATGCCAATGCCAATCGAGAACAAGTCGATGCTGACACCAATCCTAACGTTCCATCAACTGAAATCGACATCGCCAAAATTGTAACAATAAAAGACAAAGTATCCAACAGGCCAATCATTCAAGCCGAAACAAAACAATCACCAGATGAAGTGGTCATTAAATCGGAAATCAAAGAAAAAATCCAAGAGACAACAGATACAGTCTCAAGCCAATTGAAAAATAAGAATGGAACCGACGCAACAAAAGTACCAGACACATCTAAAGATACCAAAAAAGAGGGATTCACGTGCCAATGCGGAGCAGCCAAATGCCGAAAAATCATTTTTATCTAATGTTTTGCATAAGTTCAACCAAATTATACTGTACAAATTTCGTGCAAAACGTTCATTCTATGTATTATTTAGTATATTAAGAGAAAATACCACTTTTTCTTTCTTGTTACTACTTCATTTTATTGATCTTCAGAAAGTTATTGATATTTTCATTTTTCTTTTCTCTTACACAACTCTGTGTTGAATATAAAGTTTAATCAGCATGAATTTCTTGAATAAAAGTAATCGTTAAATTAGCCTGTAAATCGATGTTGCGATAATAAAAGTTCCACATTTGAGCATTAAATACCAATGCTTCGCCTGCATTCAATTCGAAATTATGGTCTAAACAGAAATCCTTGCAATGTCTTAATGTGGTGAGTCGCCCAGAAATTTGACCATTCAACTGGAGAACAATCACAAGGTCTTTTACTGGTAGTCGCTTTTCGATAGGCATTCCGTAGTGTTTTGATAGGATAATCCAACTGGTGTGAAAGGGTGGAAGATGTGAAGATATGAAATATGGTCGATTTTTTAGAGAGAATGTGGCACGACTCGCTTTTACCGCTTCGAAGTCACAGTTACGAAAATGCAAAAACCATCCTTTTGACTCAACTTTGCCGGTTTGACGCAAGAGATATTGTAATTTTGGTGAATCGTCACGAATTTGCACCAAATTTGTTCCAATATTGCATGGAGTCGAGTACTTTAAATTGGGTGATGATAGCAAAAATTCGATGAAATCCTCCAGAACATCAGGTTGATTCGGCCAAATACCATGGGAATCATTTATTATCACCGGATGGTCGCGTGATAAGTATACATCTTGCAAGAGGCCGAATGTTGCATCTGATACTCGATCGATTGAAACTAAAAAAATAAGAAAAAATGTGATGTATTGAAATGCATCTAATAAAGACGACTTTTTCACCGTTAATCATCAACATTTTATTGTGCTGTTGGTTTTCACCAATAAAAAAATTTCGACAAAATTCACGAAGAGTCTTACAAAATATTCCATATGTTACTTCATTTAACGAAAAAAACGCTCAAACTTACCTAAATTCTCACAAACGGCACAATCGTCCCTATTGAGCTCGCCGTAATCGTTGTATTCTTCTGTGGATGTTGTCTTTCCATCTCCGAATTTCTCGACTAAACACCTTGATTTGTACAGATGTTGCCAGTCATAATAGGGCAGCACATGCTTAATCAACACCAATCGTCCAATTGCTGAGGCATTCCAGTTCAAAATTGGAATGTAGTAAATCGACGCACAAACAGTTGCAATTGCAATTAAAACGAATATCATGCATTTAATATATCTCCGCAACAATGAGAATCGGACATAAGTTTTCAAGTATTTTTTGACCTCATCACTTCCATCTGAATTGGATAAAATCACCTCCAGCTCACTATTCAGCACAGTAGATAATTTTTCCAAGTCCGACATTGTAGAAGATATTGAAACGTTTCCGACAACAATCCTGATCAAACTGTTGCTCTGTGAATTTAAACAGAACAAATCGAAGTTTTGCAAAATAAGCGCCTGCGCATATCATGACAACATTTTCTCTTTCCTCAACAAAACAGAAATATTTTCTTTTGCCTTATGAAACTTCATTCAAGCAGAAATAATCAAATGAACTTCCAATTTTCCATTTGATTTGGCTATCAGCTAAGTGCAGATGCGACTCATTGTATGACGAATGAGCCGTTTTTTGGGTGGGTGCAATTGGAAATTGTGATTAGAGCGGATATTCTTTTCGATTCAATGGAAGATAGAATGAGTTGATTGGATGAAATCCAGAGGAGGAGAGTATGAATAACAAGGGGCAGTTCACTGAAAAGTTGTATTACTTTTTCAGCAGCGTTGTATGAGTGATTTGGAAAAAAACAAGTATGAGTGAGAAAAGGTGGTTTGTGTTCCTCTTGAAATAAGGTGATATCGATATTTTCGGTTTAAACATCTGTTAATCAAATATTCATTGAAACATTTTTGATAACTAAAAAAAATAAATTCGTCTTATCGTTCACAGGTTATGCCAATGCCAAAATTTTTAAATGCGACAACCCGAAATGTGCTCGGCCAGTGTGCTACACATCGGGCGGTTCAAGCAAAGATGACAGTTTTCCATGCTATCGGCCAAACTGTTCGGGTCGTTTCCAATTGGTGCGTCATGTTAGTTTCGTCGATTGCCCCGGTCACGACATTCTCATGGCAACTATGTTGAACGGTGCCGCTGTCATGGACGCCGCTTTCTTGCTCATTGCCGGCAATGAATCATGCCCACAACCACAAACGTCAGAGCATTTGGCCGCCATTGAAATCATGAAATTGAAGCATATTTTGATTTTGCAAAATAAAATCGATTTGGTGAAAGAGTCACAAGCCAAGGAACAATACGATCAAATCGTAAAATTCGTTCAAGGTACGGTCGCTGAAGGCGCACCAATCATCCCAATTTCGGCTCAATTGAAGTATAACATTGAGGTAAGCCGAGTGACAACAAAGAGTGAAATTGATGTTCTTCGAAAGAGAAACCAACATCATTATACCCTTGATTTTCATTCTAAACAAACCAATATAACCCTTGTCTCCGATTCCATTTTAGGTACTCTGCGAATACATTACGAAGAAAATCCCGATTCCAACCCGCAACTTTACCTCTCCACCACGTTTGATTGTCATCCGTTCGTTCGACGTCAACAAGCCGGGTTGTGAAGTGAACGATCTGAAGGGTGGTGTTGCTGGTGGTTCAATTTTGCGCGGTGTCTTGAAGGTTGGCCAAGAGATTGAAGTGCGTCCAGGTTTGGTGAGCAAAGATTCCGAAGGAAAATTGACATGTCGCCCGATTTTCTCGAAGATTGTGTCACTCTTTACCGAACAAAACGAATTGAAATTCGCCGTACCAGGAGGTTTAATCGGTGTAGGTACCAAAATCGAACCGACTTTGTGCCGTGCCGATCGTTTGGTTGGTCAAGTTTTGGGAGCTGTTGGCGCTTTGCCCGATATCTTCATTGAATTGGAAGTTTCGTATTATTTGTTGAAACGTTTGCTCGGTGTTCGTACTGAAGGCGATAAAAAGGCAGCCAAAGTGCAGAAATTGTCAAAGAACGAAATTCTTCTCGTTAACATCGGTTCACTCAGTACTGGCGGTCGAGTTGTCGCAACCAAAGCCGATTTGGCCAAGATCGCACTTACCAATCCGGTCTGTACAGAAATTGGCGAAAAGATTGCACTCAGTCGGCGTGTCGAGAAACATTGGCGGTGAGTGATGTTTTACGTTTTTTGTTCTTTTTTTCCAATCAAAATTTCATACTCTTCAATCAATTGAGGATTACATTCATGATATGAAGAAACTTAACATTTATTTATGTCTCGTTGCAGGTTAATTGGTTGGGGTCAAATTCGAGGCGGAAGCACAATTCAACCAGCCAACAATGCACCATCGAAATCATCATAGGGTCCATCTTACGAATTGTACATCATTCAGATAGATCAGACAGAGAACTATAATATAACCTTATTATGGAAATTCCTCAATATGATTTGTTTTTTATTCTCTATCAAAAACAAAATAAATCAAAAAAATTGCAAAACATGGAAAATTTATTCGGTAGTTGGCTGGGTGTTTTATTTGTCGGTTTAGTTTTTCATGGATAAAGTAGATACAAGAGAGATTTTTGAATTTGTTTCACAGTTTTTGTTTTGTTTAAACAGAGGTTTGCTTTTCTTGGCGGGAATGTTTTATGTACATTCTACATGAATGATTGATACAATCCAACACTTCCAAGCCAATTATGCCATAACTTTTCGATATTTCTCTTGTAAATTAAGTTGAAATAGATCTTTTTGCCGTCATCATACGTCGTCGATAAATATGCGGCATTACCACTGGTTAAACCATCGCATCGTTAGCCGTTGAACACATATCAGCGAAGAAAGCACTGAAATAAGCATGGAAATAAGTTACCCCAAATCAAAACACCAGGATTTATTGACATCAATGGCGATTTGTAATCAAATCGATCACGTGTTTATTTAAGTAAATTGTGAACAAAATCGACATAATTGTATAAGCCACTAAACTAAACTAGCGAATTGTAAGAGGTATTTTATGTTTAATTATTGTAATTCTCGAATTTTTTTCTTATGCTACATTCATTTTGTTTAAATGTCACAGCACATATCGATCATGAATTATTTACAAATGGAATTAGCCGATTGAGAGTATGTTTTGATCATGCATTGAATTACGTACGATGAAAAAGATTTACTGTTTTCCACGAACGTATGGCCAATTGGAGTCCTACCAGCATGTCAAGAGCTTCGCAACTGAAATCAAATGAGAATCCGAAATGAAGAATTGAATATATTGTGAAATCTTAGTTTTTTTTAATTCTTACGCTATCATTGTTTCATTCAAATTGTGACCCCATACGAACATTCCCATTTTTTCCACGATGACTGCTGGATATTTTGGTGTTTTTGGCCCGCATAGTTCCAGAATTTCTTCTTGCAACTTCTCCTCAGCTTTCATCGAATTCAAATTCTTCACAAGCGGCACAGTAACGGATTCAGATGGTTTGAATTTGCGGTCTTCGATCCAATTGTAGATATTCTGGGAAAAAAGACATTCAAAATGTGGAAATTGAGATAAGCGAAAGAAACAACTCACTTTTGATGCATAGTGACCGTTCCAGTTCACCTCAACTGGTGCCGTGCCATCCAGATTTTCACACATCAATAGAACATTCTGCGATTGGATGTTTATTACTGTGTCAAACTTCCATGTCTTGTACGGGAGTTTGAATGGGTGGAATAATCTAAAATAAATTACGAAATGAATATGGATTTGATTTGCTAACTTACTGATAAAATTTACCCATCAATTTCATCCAATTCTCTTTGTACAACGACTCCTTCTTCCAAGTAGAAAACGCTGGGAGAATTTCTGAAGAAAAATAATAATTTTGATGAATTTATACTTTTTTGCAACTCATGCAAATGTGACATACGTAAATTGATGCGAAATTGATGCCACCACAAGAACCGCCGAATATCAGTCCGCGATCACGATATTTACGGTTTGCTTCGATAATTCCTTGGTATTCCTGAAACTCAATATGATTTAAAATGATTGATATACAAACGATTTTCAAATTGTTTCGAACAAAATGAAAAACTTACGTCCATTTCCACTGAGATGTTGAACCAAACAGAACACAGATACATCAAGTGACAATTCATGTCGCGCGCCCATGGTTTGTATTATTGATAGAAGGTGGCGCATGTGCGAGTCGCTAACATTCTAAAACAAAGCTGGGTTTACATTGAATACAAATTAAGTACTTATAAACTACATATTTAATTTGTCTTTTCGACGAACATTTACATATAATTCATTTGAATTATTCTTCAATTTTTGAACATTCAATCACAATGAAAAGAAGTTTGTTCAACGCAAGTGATACAATCATATTTATTTCATTTTTGAATGTGCAAACATATCGCGTCAAAGTAGAGTCAGATGGTTTTTTAATTGAAAACTCCACAGATTTGTAAGGTAGTTTCCAATTGCATTTCTTGCAGTTCAAATGTGTTTGGCCTT
Organism: Sitodiplosis mosellana; assembly: GCF_009176505.1. NCBI lineage: Eukaryota > Metazoa > Arthropoda > Insecta > Diptera > Cecidomyiidae > Sitodiplosis > Sitodiplosis mosellana. The sequence continues at coordinate 106,646 of NW_022595252.1, read as the reverse complement.
CAGCCATTATTTTGTGTGCAGTGGTATGCGATGCAATTACATCACAGAAAATTGGAAATCCCATATAATCCAGACAACCTTCTCCTTTTATTACAAGTTTCTTGATTGATTGACAACGTTCCAGAAAACGAAGAACACTACACATTAAGGTGTGACGCGGATCGTATCTTATTATTTTTGGATAAATAAATTTATAATGCAAAATGCTCAGCTCTTCAATGTTTGATAATATATATTCCGATTCAAATAATGCGTCGAGTTTGCCAATCATATGGCCGTACAATTCGATGGATGTCAACTTATTGTTTCTATGTATGAGATTCAAAAGAGGCTGATATGCGTTGATATCGTCAAAATTCACATCACATGACAGAGAAATGCGTTGCAATTTACTAAACGTAAATAAATTAAAATTGAATGTTCCCCGCAATTCCAATCGAAAATCCACAACGTTATTGAAATGAAATGGTTCATGATTGTATACAACGAGTGGTGACAGATCTTTACACATATTGGAAATAGAGAACGTTTTAATAGCTGGCAAATATTCTGTTACGCCCTGAATATAACTTAGTGCACAATTTTCGTCTAAAAACAATTTTAGTTCTTCTAATTGTGGATTTAGTTTGATCAATTCCATAAATGTATCTTTTTGAAGTGACTTTTTATGATATGTACGAAGTGATAATTGCTTTAAATTTGGCAAATGTTCTAATACTGACCAATTCTCATATTCATTGAATTCTAAACATAAAGACTCTAAATTTGGAAAGCATTTTTTAAATAGTTTTGACCGGATTATGCAGCTTCTAACCACAATGGATTTAACATTTGTTAACGGTTTTTCAATATTTTCGAAAACAAAATTTCTATCGCATACGAACAATTTTTTCAATGATTTCGAACAATATTCAGCCAAGTAAACTTCAATATTGGGCTCATGATCTCCTCCTCTTCCACTGTAATGTAATTCAATATTCGCTATTTTGTGTCCAAAATTCCGTAATACTTTTAGAAGTATCAGTTGAGATGTAAGGGGGAGGACCTTATTTGTATCAGAAAAATAAAATGGGGGACACATCGGATTCACTTCTGGAAAAATTCTAATTTCAAAGAAAAGATGTGAGCTACTTACAATTTAATATGTATCGATTAGTAAGTAAATATATTACCTTGGCAGATCACCCTCTCGTCCATATCTAATTATTTTATTGCCATATTTTCGTTTGAAAACAGCAGAGGCGGCCGTAATTAATTGCTTACTCGTCTCTGCAATACTCAACAGATCCCTTAGCTCCAAATAGTCGAATATTAGCTTTTTGCAATCATTATTCATAGTGACGAGGTTTAATGGTACACATTTCCCCAATAACATTTCTTTGAAATCATTTGATTCCATTGCGATGTGCAATAATTGTGTGCAACTTAACAGCTATACGCCAATAAATTCCTTTGAAATTTTCCTTTATTGAAACACTGTAGTTCCTCAAGGGGAGATAACGGTTAATGAATATCAATTTTCATGCAGAAATTTGGCACAATTTTTACAAACTTATCTAGATACCGAACTGTCTCTGTAATTTCATTATTAACAAATGGCTAAACAGAAAAGACAGAAAAACTGTTTGACATTTCCACTTCTAAGAATATACCCTTTTCGACTGTGTGTGTATGTGTTGGAAAATACAATAAGCTAGTCTAGTACTTCAGCAAAAAGCACCACAGTCACACGTTCGTTTGTATTTACTTTCTAGAAAATGTTCAAATCGACTTGAATAATAATAATTATTTTTTTTAAGATTTCAGTTATTTATTATTGTTTGTATGGACACTGAATTCAACTAAAAACACGCATACAAGCAAGCGAGCGATACGACATTTAAGAAAATTCCCTGTTTCATAACGGTTCATCAAGTGGTTCACTGATTAAATGTAAGTACTTGACCAGTGATGCTGAGAATTCCAAGACAATGGTAAAATTGGCAACTCTACTTTTGTGACGTTATAAAATGTAACATCTTATTAAATTTATACAATGAAATTTATAAATTAAATATTACTAATTTTATACTATTTTAATAGGTTGCGTCTTATTGGGAAAAAAATTTAATAATTCTGAGTTAATAAAACTTTTTATTAAATTAAATAGTATTGAATTACAGTCAAACCTTCCAATGACGGAACCTCTATAAAGCCGAAACCTCCAGTTAGCGGATTTTTTTCCGCCGTTGACGGTTCCCCTTCAGGATGACCTCCGAATAGCGGAATTTTTACCTCCAGTCAACGGAAATTCGCTCGATTGGCCAGAATTTTTTAATTAAAAAATCATATAAAAATTAATATTTTGCTCTTCAAATACGCCATATCAAAGTGTATAAAATCGATATGCATGCACGTCGAGGGAGAAATCATTTAAAAGTAATTGAAATTTTACAAGTAATTACGATAATAGAAAAGTAACTTTTAAAGTATGGAAAAATGGTGAAAATAGTGAATTATTTCAAAATAATGCGTTATTAAGGTATCGTTGTTTCATCACAAATCGATAGATCGTAAAATTTTGGGCCGGTATGCCCATTTTCAGGAACCGATTTTGTCGTTAACCCAAGAAAACTGCGACCCAAAGGTGTCATTAGTACCCATTTTTCGAAGGTTCCCAAATAACGGGGCATATCTCAGAAACTATGGAAGATATCGGTTTACTATCTATAAGGAAATTGTAGAGGGCGTCAAAAACAATAACTTTGATCTGTTTATTTTATGGATTTCACCTGTAGATGGCGCTCGAAATCAAAATTTTTAATTTAGTAATTTTTACTAAAATAACGGTATTTTTCGATTCAACACATCAGCCTTAATTGTTGCTTTTGACGCCCTCTACAATTTCCTTACAGATACTAAACCGATATCTTCCATAGTTTCTGAGTTATGCCCCGTTATTTGGGAACCTTCGAAAAATGAGTACCAATGACACCTTTGAGTCGCAGTTTTTTTGGGTTAACGGCAAAATCCGTTTCTGAAAATGGGCATACCGGCCTAAAATTTTACGATCTTTCGATCTGTGATGAAAAAACGACACCTTAATAGCGCATTATTTTGAAATATTTCACTATTTTCACCATTTTTTCATACTTTCCGGTATGGGTTAATTTTAAACCCTTAGTCAAACATTTTCACAGTTTTTGGATTGGAGGATCTAGTGGGCCTCAATATCTTTCCAATGTGCGAAAAATCATGCATTTATGTCCAAAAGTGGGCTCAGAATGGCTTGTGGCGTAGAAGCACGGCGGCGCGGCCAGAAATACGCCGACGGCCAAATCTTTGGTATAGAGGCCGAATTCGGAAAAGTGACCTTACACATTTTCACTCCTCATGAGCAAAGGAACTCGTCGTAGAGAGACTAGCATGAAATTTTGAATCACCCTGTATAGACAAATGCACTGTCCCAAAATATCCGAAAAATTAAATTTGTGACGTCTGAAATATTTGTGACAAATGTCCTAAAATTGTCCCAAAAATGTCCTAAAGAAATTTTTGTCAATTTGTGGCGTTCCCTGAAAATATCCAAAAAATATCCCTTTGGGTCTTCCGCCTACCAAGACCTTTCCAATGATGTATAGCACATGCAAATCGGACAACACGTTCGCCCACAAAACGCGACTTTATTTTTAGTCTTAAGAAAATAACTAAATCAATAAGCTCTACATTTCATGTAGTGCCTAAAAAAAATAAGGTAAATGTCATCAATAGTTTGGTTATGTCTGTTCGCCATAAACCACATCCCCGAGTATTCTTGAATACATTATCGTGAAAAATGAAAATTTATCGTTAATAAAATAAAAATGAAGATGGATTAACCCTCTAATGCATTAATTTTTCTCAGGGCTAGGAGCAGAGCCATTTCTAGCGGGGGTTCAAGTGGTTCAAAGAACCAAGGCGCACGAGCGCCGCAGGCGCTCGTGGGCGCTCGGACTTGAAAAATTTCTGGAATTTTCTGAAAGTTGCGCAAGGGTGCCGAAGGCGCTCGAGCGCCGTTTCAATTCAAATTTGGAACACAAGGGAAGCAATTCTTTATTTTAAATAGAGAATATATTATTTCAAAATAAATAATCGCTTTATTGATTGTTTTCGTCGCCTCTGTCTTTTTCGGTGCCGTTGAGTTTCAAACTGAGAAGACGAATGCATAGAATAGAGCGCTTGATAAAGTTTAATGGTATGAGTTTTGATTCGAACAAGTGGCAATTAAAACGGCGTCCTAAAAAAGTGCTAAACAAAACGAAACCCAGCGTTTTTTCTCATATGGAGCTATTGAACTCTATGTAGAAAAAACTATGTGTTGCATTCAATACAGCGACCAATTCAGTACGATGTTTTTATTCTCGGCGAATCATTTGTACACACGTAAGTAAAAATATTGTTATTGAATGTGTCGCTCATCGACCAGCGGTATACTGCTATTTAAGCACACTGGCACATGAAAACATCAGCCGCACAGCGAAAATTTAAACAAAAATTTGGGTAAAGGCCTAGTGTCACATACAACTGAAACTGAAACTTAAACTGAAAATAATTCAATGCAAAATGTATTGAAAGGCCCCTCTGACAACAGCGACAGAAACTAAATTCAGTACATTTTGCGACTGAAACTGAAACTAGTCCTCTTGACTTCTTTCTGTTGCTGTGAACAACTGTAGTGCAATGTACTGAATTCAGTTTCTTTCGCTTTTGGCAGAGGAACCTTTCAATACATTTTGCATTGAAATATTTTCAGTTTCAGTTTCAGTTGTATGTGACACCAAGCCTTAAGTATTTATTTGAAATTGAATTATGACGAATCGCCGCGCTATTATCGCGCTGTCAACTCTATCAAATGCATCAATTGCCACATTATTTCTCTGACTCTATGCATTAACACATTTCGTCCACAAATTATTCATCGAAAATTCAAATAAATTCGAGCCTTTATTTTTCTCTGCCAAAATGAATTTCGGCAAAAAGGCTTCTGGTGCGCAAAATAGGAAAAGACAGCTTGAAAAACAAGCGGCTGATCATCAAAAACGTCGAGCGGGTGGGTAGATTACTATTAGAAACGCTTTAACGCATGATGGAAAATTCGATATCGATGGTGATGATTTATCTGTAGAACTTTCATTGGTTCCAACTTTGGTAAATCAGGATAATATTAATCACGCAATCGATATACTGAATTCAATTCAGAAGCGAAAAATGGAAAACTTAGTTCCAAATGCAATCATCTGGCAATCATATCAATAGAAAGCGATGTAGCAAATTCGATTCAATATGACGATGTGATTGAAGAATTTGCCAATTCAAAAGCGAGAAAAAAGACATTTCTTTAAGTCATTTTAATGTATCATTTTTTTGTTGCTTTTCAAATAAACTTGGATCAAATGTATCATTTTTGCGTTTTTTTCACACACTTTTAAAAATTCCGGTTTGAAAGGGCGCCAACGTATTTTGAACCAGGGCGCCAGCGAAGCTAGAAATGGCTCTAGCTAGGAGTACTGGTACTTGGTTGATTTTTGGCCGTAGATAATAAAAAAAATATTCATAATCCTAGATTCCTCATGGTTTTGTCAGGAAATGCGATTGACATAAACACAGTGCAACACATGATTGAGGGACTCACTTAAACCAATCGCTTCTGAAAGTACTCATCAAAACTAGAAATTCTGCATCATTCGTTTTGCCAAGTTGGTTGACAGGTGAATTTATATGAATTTTTGCATTTTTAGCTCAAACTGGATTTTGAGCACTTTTGCGATATTTTCACAAGGCTATTTCTCGGTAAACCGTAAGGAATATTGCTTTTGTGTCTTCAGCAAAGTTGTAGGTATTGAATCAGAGAAAAAAAATGCAGAACAAATCTACCCCAAAAAATGCACCCAGGGTCTCAAAATCGCAAAAATGCCCATTTTTTACCATTTTTCAACCATAACTCGCAGCTTATTCAATTTTTATGGCCACTGTCTTCATTAATTTTGTAGTCAACGTATAACTGGACAACTTTGCTCAACATACTAGCCCAGAAAAATCATGTTCTATCTACTTTTTTGGCTCAAAATCACTCTTTGCTACCAAAAATGGTCATTTTGTTGTGAATTTTGGCCTATTACATGCAAATATCTATACATCTTTCCACATTTTTTGCTTGAATTTTTGTTAGAGTGTCTCCATGGATAATGTGAACTTGTTTTTTAGCTATTTTAGTGGAAAAGTTCACTAATTTGTAGGTATATTTCTAGTTTTGGACCAATTTTTGAGCGTTTGGTGGACATTTGGCCAAATGAAGTCATGAAAACAGCCATATTTCAGTTTCTAATGTATGCTACACTAAAGCGTATGTTCACAGCTAAAAAATAGGGCCAATACGATTCGCCTATGATGTCCAGTTTTGAAGTTATGGCTTCCCAAGTGATGACATGCTCATTTTTTACACTATTTTGGCCTTTATTATCACTTGAGCAGCCATGAGTGCCCTACCAAATGTCATAGGCAGGTCGCATTAGCCTTATTTTTCAGCTATGAACATCAGCTTTAAAATGCCATACCGCTTAAACTGAAATATATTCTGTTCAGGCGTTCAAATTTTGCCCGTCCAAAAGGTGGTTGAATGCATTAGAGGGTTAAAATAGTTTGGTTTGGGCTCGATTGCGTTTTTTTTTTCAAATACGGAAATTTGTATAGAATTCATTTTACTTTAATACTCAGATAAAACTTACTTCAAGCTTAACCCTCTACTGCACCATTTTTTACGGAGTAAAGGGGAGTCACTTTAAGCTAATTTTGGGGCGTAGACTACGAAAAAAATATTCATTACCCCAGATTCCCCATGGTTTGGTCAGGAAATGCGTTTGACATATTCAGAGAACAATGGATTCCATTGTTTAAAAGTGTCAACATTTTGTCTAATTTGGAATCCAAATAATTAATTTTGTCAAATTTCTGTTTTCGCGCAAATTTTTGTTCATAACTCCACAATACTACGTAGGCAAATAGTTCAAAGGTCAAATATATGGAGAACACATTGACGAATAAAAATGCCTTTTGAAGCAATGTGATCCTACGTACGGATTACGTTATACAGACGTTCAAATGTTGCCCGCCTAAAGGCGGTCTTACGAATTAGAGGGTTAATTTTATATCTTTTGGTATTTCAAAACCAAAACATTTTGGTATTTCAAGAACAAAAAAATATTTTCCATTTCGGATTCAATTTTTGATGTGAGTGTAGTGGTTTGTTTAAAACGTTTGTTTGTTGGTTTGACAATGTCAAAAATTGACATGAACGTCTAATTACTTTCGTAATTTCCTAAAGAAATAGCGTGCCGAAAAGTAATAGAAAAAGTAATTTGACAGTTTTGAAAAGTAATTGAAAAGTAATTCAAAGAGAGATTTCCCCCTCGATGCACGTGCATGCTAGCGTTAGTTGAATTCATTATTTAGATTGCTCTGAAGTATTGATTGACCCATATTAAGCATATTTTTCATGTATCACAGATGTATAAACATCTGAATCGAGTGCAAAGTAAATCTTGTGCCATAATTTCAAAAATTTATTTTAATTTTGTGAGCGTGATTCATCCTTTGTTTTCGATTCTCTTATTGTGTTTATGGTTTTACTGGATGTTTACTTTTACTTTTCACTCAATTATTCATAAATAAGGAAGGTAATTGACTTTTTGACTTGAACTCCCAAATGGCGGAAACTTTGAATCTATACGATTTTTAAACCTCTCTTTAGCGAAAACTCTTTTTAACGGAAACCTCCGGATAACGTAAAAATATGGCACCATGCGATTTCGTCATTAGGAGGTTTGACTGTATTATTATAGATAAAAAAAATGAATATTCCGCAATTTAGTATTATTAAATTAGCCATTGAACAAATCAAAAAGTTCAATTACAACGATTTTCTTGCACATTTTTTTATGATGATTCGTATGCGACGTGCAAAACTGGATAAAACCGATAAATCGTATCAAACTGTAAACGATATTCTCATGAATGACATGAAATACTTGAGCTTCTATTATCGACGGTTGGATCAGTTACAGAATATGCACGAGTTCCAGCAACTCATTAACATTGTCACGCGATGGTATCATCATTCCAGACGATTCGCCGGTCGGTTGCAGTTGTACCGAAGATGGTGATGGTGATGGTGAACTATGGTCCATCAAATCTGACTGCTGTCCCAAGCAATTCGACACTCCATTTCCATATACAAAATGTGGCTTGATCCGTGTTTCACAAGGCACACCGGTTTTAGAGTGCAACAAGGCGTGCGTGCAAATGCTCGAAAAATTACCCGAATCGCGTGGGGTCACAAGGAAACATTGTGTATTTTCAAGACCAAAGAATGTGGATGGTTTATAGAACGAAGATACCGAAGAAGGAGGATTCATGTGCCACTAGCCAAATGCCAAATAATCATTTTTAGCTAGTGCTTTGCATAGGTTCAACTAAATGATACTCTACAAATTTTGTGCAAAGCGTTCATTCTATAGAATGATAGACATATGTAGATGTATTATTTAGTTCTTGTTCATGTAATTCTTCTATGTTCCTTGTTCGATGTTATTGATCTTATGTTGACGCAGTGGTTTTTATTATCAGCATGAATTTCCTGGATAAACGTGATCCTCAAATAAGCTTGTGAATTCACTACATGAAAAAAATTATTCAGAATTTTTCGTAGTATTTTATTTTTCTTTGTAATTTGTTTATGAATACAATTAATAATCGCATTTCAGACTACCCAAACAGAGGTTTACTTTTCTTGGCGGAAATGTTTAACTGTGTAATTTTTGTTTCCACATTTACATTTAAAATGTTTTATTTGTTTCTGGGGAGAAGATAGCTTAAGCAGCAGATTCGATGAGTTCCTTGTACTTCTTGATCTTTGAAGCGACGCTCATGTCGACGTAATTATCTCCGATTGAGGCAACCAATCCACCGATGATGGCTGGGTCAACCTTTTCCTTCAATTGAATAGTTTGGTTTGATTTCACGAATTTCTGCAATGAAACGAAAAAATGGGAAAAATTTAATGGGACTCTATGGATAGTAGGAGGAATTGAATTTTATTGTGTAAAAATTCTGCGTTTCAATTCCGAAAAAATGAAACAAATGAATCTGAAAGAAACTAAATTCAATCAGCTCAAGAACAAGATATGACAAAAAAAAATCGCTCAAATACTCACAGCCAAAGAAGATTGCAATTGTTTGCGTTGACCATCGCTCAATGGACGAGCAGTGGTGACTTCGCAAATGACTTCCCCGCGATGAGCCGACATCAATTGTTTGAATGCGTTAATGACACCGTCAATTTTGCCCATGCGGCCATTCTCGGCGAGCAACGCCAACAAATTGGTTGTGGCGGTAGACAAATTGGCTTTGGCACCAACATCTCTCAATGTGCTTTGCAAAAGAGTGCGGTTGATGATTGGGCTGGTGATGATAGCACGCAATTGTGGCTTTCCCTTGATGGCATTTTGTACTGAAATCAATTCCTTTTCGGCGGAATCCAATTGGCCCATTTTGGTGGCGGCCGTGTACAAAGCGGTGGCATAACGACCTTCCAAACCGAACAATTGAATTGGTGGCTTGACAGCAGCAGCACTGCTCGACATCGAGCGCACCTGTAACACGAAATATTATCAATTGAATTTTCTGCTTTACATAAACAGCACGTCATAATCACAAAAATGAGTACAAAAATAAGCACAAAACGTTTTCTTCTACAGAGACTCATCGGACTTTTTCTTTTCAATTGGTCGATGGGTTTGTTGTAGATTTTCTACTCAGTTTGACATTTGATTACATAATTTTTCACCAAAACCAGAATGAAAATCGTAAAATTCTCAAATAAAATGCAACAAATCCATCGACCAATTGCGATCAATCGATGAATTCCATAAAAATGTTTCAATTTTTTATTCACTTACAGTCATTCCTAAGCGTGAAGCCATAATTTTTATTTATTTTTCGTGTGGATTAAGTTGAAATAGAATCTTTTCGTCTTCGTACGTCGACCGAAACAGCAAGGAGAAAATTAAGGTTATCTGTCAAAATGACGCCCTCTGGTGAATCGATTCGTAGCTAGCGCATAATGTCATCGCCGCAATCGACCATTTGACATTTCAAAACGTTTTCAATGCATGCGAATTGGCCGTGGTGTTTGTTTTATTTATATTTTGTTAGAGGAAAAAATTGTCAATTGTGTACCAAGAATTTGGAATTATGAGCGATAATAAGCGGACCGTTTATGTCGGTGGGTTAGCGGACGAAGTTACGGAACAATTGGTTAACGATGCATTCATTCCATTCGGTGATATCGTTGAAATCCAAATGCCGGTTGACTACGAGTCACAAAAACACCGTGGATTCGCTTTTGTAGAATTTGAAACAGCCGAAGATGCTGCGGCGGCCATCGATAATATGGTAAATTATTGACTGAAAATTGTGATATTTTGGAAATAACCCAATTATTTAGTCATTCAATAGGGGAAAAATATTGCTGACTTTTGTTGTACCTAACCCATTCTTTTGAAGAAAAAAAATTGTAATTTATCCCAAATTTTCTCTTCTAGAACGACGCCGAATTAATGGGCCGTACGATTCGATGCAACATAGCCAAACCACAGAGAGTGAAAGAAGGCAGCACACGACCGGTTTGGGCAAGTGATGAATGGTTACAAAAGTTTTCCGGTGCTACGCTTACTGTTGACAAACAAGAAGCGACACCAACCACGAAAACCACGGAGAAATCCAGTGAGAATGGATCCAGCGACACGATACCTCAAAGCGAAGAAGTTGCACCAAAAGCAGAGACAGAACCTGAGAGCAATGAACCAAAACGTAATCCGCAGGTTTATTTCGACATCAAAATTGGATCGCACGACGCTGGTCGAATCGTTATTTTGCTTAGAGCAGATATTGTACCAAAAACAGCCGAAAATTTCCGCAGCCTATGCACACATGAACAAGGCTTCGGTTACAAAGGCAGTACATTCCATCGAATTATTCCAGAATTTGTAAGTTTTTTTTCTGGCTTTTTTACGGAAAAAATTCGAAACTTTTCGTTCAATATCAAACATTCTGAATCAATCCGTTGATTTAGTTCTGGGCAGTATTCTCATCGAATTTTTTCCGCCAATTTTTTTGATGTGATTCAGAAATCTTTTTAGTCAAACTTTGATAACACCTTTCTGTACCAAATTTTAGATGTGCCAAGGGGGAGATTTCACCAATCACAATGGAACCGGTGGCAAATCGATTTACGGGAAAAAGTTTGCTGACGAAAATTTCATATTGAAGCATGGTAACTTTGGAAGCCTTTCAATGGCAAATTCCGGACCGAATTCGAATGGCTCACAGTTTTTCATCACAACGACCAAGTAAGTATCGGGGAAAATGCAATCAATATCTTTGGAAGTTTTAGAAACGATCTTACAATGGAGATGTTTCTAAGTAAGATGAAAAAACGTAACTTAGGAACTTTTATTATCTCGCTTTCAATCAATTCGGCCTCAATTTTGTACACTCCTTTCTGTGAACTTGACCTTTTTTCTTTTTTCCCATTTCCAGAACGGATTGGTTGGATGGTAAACACGTTGTCTTCGGTCATGTCATCTCTGGAGCTGAGGTCGTACGGAAAATGGAGAAAATTGGATCCAAAAGTGGCTCTCCTTCACAAAAAGTTTCCATTTCTGCTTGCGGCGAATTAAAATAACATCTCTTTTTTTGTAAAAACAATTTTAATTTCCCATAAAAAATTAAGTAAACAATTGGAATGGTACTGTTTCATTTTTCATAGTGTAGATGGATATAAGCAAATGATAAGTCTTTTAAAAAGTCTCATTTTTCGATCTAAGCATAAAGGCTAGCTGCGTCTTGATCCAATAGCCAAACAAGTGCTCCAGGTGATGGTTTCACTAATCCAGCTGGCAATTGCTCTTTTTCCTTGAGAATACGCTGTTTGAAAGAGAGAAAATGATTGAATGGAATCTTCGTATTTAAAACGTTTGTACTGTTCCTCCCTCATCTAATTTGTCATTGGTTTGATTTAGAGTCGAAATTTGCAGTCAATTTTGAGTCTGGTCAATTGCAATTTTTTTCGGTCTTGCAGCAGTGCAACCAATTCAACAGCTCTTTAGCTTAAACAATATCTACACTCGTTGTGTGTATCAGAAAGTAATAAACCAAATTCGACTGACCTTGATCATCTCAGCTTTGCCTTTGCCGCTGATTGGGAACAAGCAAACTTTGGCTTGGTTGATCAATGGATAAGTCATCGTAACACGTGCAGGTGGTGGTTTTGGTGAGTCTGAAATTGGTGCAATCAATAATGCCTCTTCCTTAAGTAACGGGTGTCCTGGGAACAGGGAGCAGGTATGGCCATCCGGGCCCATTCCCAAGAGCAATAAATCGAATTGCGGAATTTCTGGCTGTGATAAAAGAGATCAATTTGGTTATTTTTGTTTATCTAGAGCGAAGATATGAAAGTATAACGATGACTGAAAATTGAAATAACCTCAACACATTCTTCACCAACAAAAATTCATTTCTTATTTGTCTCTACCAACCTTTGCAATGCCAAACTTGTCAAAAATCTGCTGTTCATAGTCTTTTGCGCAGTCTTTCAAGCTCAACGAGCGATTGATGATCACGAATTGCGATTCGGTGAGTTGAGTCTTTGGGAGAAATAGCTTTTTGTACTGACCAAATGTTGAGTCTTCATCGGACTCATCAACGAATCGTTCGTCGCAAAAGTAGAGTTGCCATTTTGACCAATCAGTCTTAGCATTCTCAGCACCATTGGCCAAATATTTAATCAATGAACCACCTGATAAACCAATGCGAAATACGGAATTCTCTTGAATTGCTGCGTTAGCCGATTTTTTAATCAAATTCCACAAACGCTCAATGACGCTGCTTTCATTATGCACGATAATCACCTCCATGTTGACCGAAAATTACGATTACTCTGCAAATTTTTACTCCAAAAAAGTGATTAGATTGACCGAAGCCGGTGACACTGAGATTAAATTGATTAGAAATGTTAATCAGTGTTCGATGTAATTTGACAGTTGACTCAGCGGCATCTGACGATTGCGATCCGAAACATAACACGATCGTTGCTTGAGACAAAGGATTTTGAACGATTTTGCTGTAAATGAGGGAAAAAAAATCTATGATGATTCATGAAGACTGAATTGAAGGCAAGATTTGATTGACTCTTCACCAACAAAAGCAAAACCAATTTCAATTAAAAAAACATAGACAATTTTAGTTTTTCTCAAAAATACCATTGAAGCATAATTTCACCAATTTTATTTCATATGTTTTATATATTGTCGGGAAGAAGCTTAATATTCAATGACAATTACAATTGAAACTAAAGAAATCGGTTAACGCCTGAATAATTATGTAGCGTCTTAGAATACTGATCTATTTCAATAATGTGTGTGAGAGACAGACAGAAAAAGAAGGGCATTTTGTTCAGTTGCTTAAAGTTAAATTCTTGATAGTAGGTAAATTAATAAAAGTATTTTAATGTAAACAAATTGTGAAAAAGTTCATTCAAAGTTTCTTGCGATTGGCGGCTCGTAGATTTTTCTCGATTTCAAACTGTCGTAGATCGGTTCGCTGGAGAAAATCTTGTCGTTCCAAATAACCATCGCGACCTTTATTGAATGTTTGTATCTCTTCGTCGATGCCTTCGGACTGTTTGAAACCGCCCCAATCCAATTTTGTTTTCTCCAGTATGCTCAATTTGTTCGTCTTGCCGATTTGTCCAAGGACAGAAGAGAGACCGCTGCCACCGCTGGAACGAGGTCGATTGAATGGTAGATTTGGTCCTGGTTTAGCGGTCGTTTTCTTTGGATCTGCTTCATTTGAAGCGGCCGGTTTTTCATCCGTTACTTTTACTTTTTTTTTAACCTCGACTTTCTCGCCAGCAAATTCAAATATTTCGGTCACAATCTTTGTCTTTTCGGTGCTAGAGGATGGAGTTTCAACTTTTGGCTTCTCCCTTTCTTTCTCTGCCTTCGATGAACTTCCATTCGAAGCAACTGTCTTGCTGGGTTGGCTCGGCTTCGATTGTGTTGTCGCTGGTTTCGCCGTGGCCTGTCCACTTTTACTCAAGAAACTTGCCCATAACGCCTCCTCATTCTCGTCATCATCATCATCAACGAGTTCATCTTTTTCTGTCGTTGAAGAGGACACCACATCTTCCGATTGTCTGGTTCTTTTGGTGGCGACTGGTGTTAGTTCAGCTGCTGGACGCTTGTTCTGGCCACGTTTTGATTTTGCATCTTTTTCATCATCATTTTCTGGCTCACCGTCGGATTCCACTTCGCTGGCAACATCTGAACCATCAACACCCGGGTTGTAGTCTTCATCACTTTCATCAGTATCGCTTGCGTATTGTGCTTCGTCCAACATTTTCAAAGTTTTTGAATTTACACTAAAAAAAAGTAAATCGATTGAATTCAAACTGTTAATTGTACATTCCAGTTGAATAAAGTCGACGGTGATGACATACAATTACTACCCGACACACACACACAACAGCTTGCATTCAATGTGAACACAATGAAAATGCTTATACAATCTTATCCATATAATACACAAACTATTTTGCTTACCTATTTTACAGAATAATTTACTATAGTAAATCGTGTAGTTCGGATTGTCACAGAACGGCTGCAATCGTTTGAATAAGAAAATACTTCTTGTTATTTTGCTAGAAAATTCAAAATGTCTCAAGCTTTTTTTGGCGATTTTATGATAAACTAACGCGGCAACAGCATCAATTCACACACTATTTCAACACATCGTATCCATTCAGTTTGGAACTGTCAAAACAAATCAAACTAGTACGTTAATGCAGTACAAGAGTTAGCCCAAATGTTTTGTTGTCCCAGAGTTTTCTGGTGCAAAAGCAAATATTCAAATATCGCACATTTCATCGTTGAATTTAAATTGGTTTTTATTTGAAAAATGAGTGAAAATCCATTTTCAATTCATACATACATATTAAAATTATATAGGATGTACATCGAAAAAAGGTGACAATGCAATAGCAAGAAAATTTAATTGGTCTTCGCAATTTATGTGCTTTACAAGATTTATGCATGTAATGCTACTCATTCATCAAATGAAAAATAAAGTGATTTTCTCCATTAATTATGATTAATCATCAGTTGCACTGTCGTCGCTGTTTTGTAATTTTTCCATCTGCTTGGCCACATCTTCAGCGGAGTATTTATAAATGATACTTTTGATTTCCAACTTGGCTCGCTTCTTCGATGGACCATCTGGTATGTTGCTCAATACAGACGAGATGAAGTTGCTAAAATGCGAATCCTTTTACGGGATTTCAAACACCGGCATTGGTATTGGTTGCAATTCAGGCAGATTCAGTGGTGGTGGCAATGGAAATTTGGACGATGAGCTCGGTACATAAGACGACATTGGTGGTGAGTCATAATCAATAAATGAACTTGCCATTGTGAATGTTGATGGATTATATTTGGGTGTGGTCATCGGAGTTTTGATTCGAACCCGAGTCCGAAGCAACTAAATTTGACATCGATTGGTTTTGTGTGGTTTCATTCACATCAAGAGTGGTGTAAATGTATTTATGTGACTGATCCTTGTAAAAGTACGTCATCGCTTTACGATACATCATTTCCATCGGGCATAAATCAGTGTCTTTGTATTTTCGCTTTATAGGCCTGGACATAACAAGGTAGTTGGTCAACTGGCAACTGATGCAAATCCCATAAAAGAAAGTAAAAAAACCGATTGAAGGATTAAAATTTCAGTTAAACAAACGAAAAATTAAGACAAACAAGAGTTGTTCTGTTTCGTTACGCATTGAATTTTCTTCAACTATTCATTTAAAAAAGTGCAA
The DNA here is from genome assembly GCF_009176505.1 of Sitodiplosis mosellana. Taxonomy (NCBI): domain Eukaryota; kingdom Metazoa; phylum Arthropoda; class Insecta; order Diptera; family Cecidomyiidae; genus Sitodiplosis; species Sitodiplosis mosellana. The sequence goes on along the minus strand of NW_022595252.1, from coordinate 90,700 downwards.
ACATATCCAACGTAAATTCTAATGAGCTCTCAATATCGATTCAATACATTGTAATCTATGACTGAAAATCCGTTTCCAATTCTTGTTTTTATACATATCGAAATATACGTGTAGGTAAATTGCCTACATTGCCAAAAAGAGCTCTCAACCTCAATATTGAAGAGAAAAATGAAAAACCGAACATATTTTATTTCTAAAATAAATTTAATTGATATTTGAAATGTATGTATTTGTTGGTTTTAAACAAAATCATTTGGATTTTTTTGGCACTACGGAAAATGAAATCGAATATTTTTAATGAAAATTAGTAAAAAAAAGACATTCTGTCAAAAAAATAAATCAGTCATCAGAGTCATGGCTGTCTTCATTCATTTGCTTGGCCAAGTCTTTAGCGGAAAATTCCTTGATGATGCGTCTAATTTCCAGTGTGGCTTGCTTTTTCATCTGTTCGTCTGGAATGTTGTCCAATGCAGACAAGAACGACTTGCCAATACAAGATGCTTGTGTCGGCATCCCATACAGCGGCAACGGTTGAAAATCAGGCAGAGCCAGTGGTGGTGGCGTGACAAATTGTGACGATGAACTGGACACATCAAATGGAGACGGTGTTTTCGGCGAGTCATGACGAGTGAATGGAAATGGCATCGTGAATTTCGTCGAATCGTTTCCGATATTCATTTGTGTGCTGACATTGGATTTTCTATTCGAACTTGAACTCGAAGAAAATGAACGAAACATCGATTGAGTTGTACTGGTTGAATTCACATCGAGAGTGCTGTCGATGTAATCATGCGCCTGATCCTTGTAAAAGTACGTCATCGCTTTGCGGTATAACTTTTCCATTGGGCGCAAATCAGTGTCTTTGTATTTACGCTTTCTTGGCATGGACACAACAATTTTGCTGCTCATCGAGTCATCGGTTTGGTCAAGCGGAATGGTTTCAAGGCTATCGAACATTGCATTTTTGAAGTACCTACTACGATCGGTTTTCATGTCAAGCGCTTTTGCCAATCTCTTTAATAAATCGTAAAATTTGACAATCACCGCGGGAAAATGGATGCTACTGAGCTTTTCCAAATATTTGCTGTAGCACACGTCCAATGATTTGGAAGTGTTGTGGGTTTCAAAATCGTCTTTTTCGCACCACATACACAATACGGCACTAGAATGCAAAAAATAACATGAAAATTAGTCAAAAATAAGACATTCTATCACAAAAATAAATCAGTCGTCAGATTCACCTGGCATGAAAGTCATGATTGATGACCATGAGCTCCAGCACCACCAAATAAGGACCAATCAATTGGCAATACTTGCATTTCAACACTTTGTCATTAACTTCTGCTGCGTTCCGGTATTTGATGTACTTGAACGAAGCAAATGAATGCACGTTCAGCAATTGCCTCATCAGTTTTGGCATCGCCACTATCTCCTTATCCTGATAAAATCCCGAATTTTCTAATTGATAATCCAGAATGCACATCATTTTCAAAGCGTTTGAATTGTATTTTTCGCTTGATGCATTGACGATCGATGCAATTGGACGACCGCTCAAATGCTCTAACATTTTGGAATTCATCTTTGGTAACGGATTTTGATGACGAATTTCAGACGAAACTAAAAATTAACAATCTTCTATCAACACACACCCTGTTCACTTTATTTAATTCCAATTGATTACTCATTGACTTACCGAGTAATTTTCACTTTGGGATATTTCTATTCAGTAAAGTTGAATTGGTTGAATGCTCGTTCTTGCGTCCGGTCGTTGTGATAAACTAACTCCAAATATGATTATAACGAAGAAATCAAAATGGCTCGCGGTGTAACAGTGTGGCGACGTTAGAATTTTGAAATCCTGCAATACAATGACATATACACATAAACTAATGTATTGCTGACCGTGCGCTCAACACACAAAGAATCGTACAGCTCCTTTCGCTACTGATGCCGACTTGCGATGTTATTGTGTTCTAATGAAATCAGCAACAGTATTAGTCTTCAATCTGTGTGCCGTGCTCATACAAAGTATCTGATTTAGTTTATTTATTTTCGTTTGGGAATTTTAGAACAGTGAGAAAGTTCTGCTTGAGACCATTATAAAAACAATAGTCCGTTGACAACATCGTATTTCTTCGAATTGCTTTATCCGTATTCGTCGATATCGGTATTTTCTATTGAACAAAACATTCAACCAAAATTTTGATTCTAATTTATGAGTTTGTAAACACAGAGCCACCGTTGGGTACAACACATTCAAGACTGCAAAGCTCTTGTGCAGCTAAGTTCTTCTGGTTCACTTCGAATTACGGCGCACATTGCTCATATACACTGAACTGTCAAATTGTGTGTGACAAATAGATCGTGTTTGCAAGCCGACCGTGAAACATAGCTTGGTGAATAATTTGTTTTGCGACACAATATTCGCCAGATTTTCAACTTTTTCTTCGAGTTTTCGATTAAATCAGGTAAGCAATTTGCAAATTCTCTTTTATTTATGTATATTTATTACGCACATGTGTGTAGAAATGATTGAATTGAGGGAATTGTAATTAGTGCAGTGTTGATAAAGACAGTAGAAATAATGAAAAATCGACATACATTTTCTTTCAGAACCGAGCATGGCGTTGCCAATTTCGGAATTCAGTTTTCCCTTGAAAATTCCGAACATCAGTGAAATTGTCGAAATCCGCTGAAATAATGATTCATAGCATTCCGTGGAAAGTTGTAGTTGATAAAGATTGCGAAGATCTGGACTTTTTTTTACATTGAACAAAAGAAGACAGTTCATCGCAGTGGTTTTATGTAGCACAAGCCACTGTTAAACTGTTGCCATTTGATGACGCTCAAAAAGCTGAAGAAATCCAAATGGAGCCATTAATTTTTTGCGAAACGAGAACAAAGGATTGGATGCGTTTAATTGGATTGGACGATTTGTTTGAGGTTGCTGATCCAAATGACGCAAAAAGAAGCATTATGACAGTCGAACGACTGGAACGATTCGGCGAGGAAAGTGTTGCAGCCAAATTCAGACTAACCAATATCGATTGTTTGATGGCAGTGCAGACACCAATGTTAACGATGCAAAAGCATTCCTTGGGCTTTGATTATTTACAAAAGTCGTTCAGGTCATTTAAGTGTGGGACTTTTTGGAATCAAAAAGATTCACTGCAAAGTTCAGGTTTCATCGAAACTGGTTTCAACAAAGCCAGATGAAGCATCAAAAATATTCCTTGGGAACCGAAACAATTACAGCAATGTGTATTGGAAAATCGGTAAACTTGCAACATGGGATGAACTGTTTGACCTACAAAATGGTTTTGTCAATAACAATTCGGCTGTGATTGAAGTCGAAGTCAAAATAGGCGCGGGCGTACCAGATCATCAAACGCCTTCTATTGCCAAAAAGCGTCGGGCGGCTGATCCACTTCAAGCTGATGCAAATCTCGTTCGCTTGGAATGCGCGATTTGCTCGGAAAACTTCAAAGATCCAACGGCTTTATCAATTGATTGCGGTCACATCTTCTGCCGCATCAAAAGGATCATTCAAACTGGAAAAAACTGTCCATCATGCAGTGCAGAACTCGACTTGAACAAATTGCGTCTTGTTCACTTCCCAATGTAAGTTGAATGGAAATTGTATTTAGGGCAAATTGAATTTTACATAAAAATGCTAAGCAGAGGTATTGATCATTCATTTTTTTTATCCGATTTCCAGTGCAAAATGGAAGGGCCAACCAAACCTAGATGATGGATCCATCAAGTGACCAGGTAATCATCGAATTTTCTCCGAAAAAAAGTATTTTCGTAATTTCTGAATTCATACTTATATTTACTCTCTTTGTTAATTGAATAAGCAAAAAATCATCATTCACAAGAATCTTCATCGCAAAATTAGAATACAAATCGAAACACACAAGAATGAAAGTTTACAATTTAAGATTAAGTTCTACAATAAATATTAAAACAAACAATCTTGTAAAAAATATGATAGTTTATTGAATAAAAATGACGATAAAAATACAATAGTTTGATTTTTGGCTTAATCATATTTTGTGCCGATAAATTTGAAACGATAATTTGGATTTCGTATTAAGCTGCCTCACAGAGTAGTTCGTCCTTGGTATAGCCCATTGTCGAAGCGATGGAAGCGGAAAACTGTTCGTCTGATGTATGTAGGTATGACATTTCCAATGACAATTTGGACTGTTTCTTGGAGTGAGTCAAGAACAAAGAAGCTTCAAGCTGAGATTATGGCTATGGTGTGGTCAAATGCATGTTTGAATTGAACTAGCCAAAATGAGATCTAGACAGTGGCATATTGACTTAGGCCGCATCTATATCAATTGTTAGGAATTTCTTTCTGATTTACATGATTCAATTTGAATTTCTCCTTATACAATGTATACTGTACGTGTACATTTCATTGTTCATATTTTTGTGGTTTTCTCAAATAATTTTCCGGATATTTGAAAAGAATTTAGTTGTTGTGACATATTTTCCGCAGCATTGATTGAGTCCGTTCTGAGAAATGTGTGCATTGAACTTAGTTTTTCTAGCATCACAAAACAATTTAGTGTGAACATACGAATCGTGGCGAATGTTCCCGCACCGTCACATAGGGCTCAACAAATTGGAAAACATTGTGTTTGCATGCAAGATAAATCATGGTGCCGTTGCATTCTCAGGCTCGAATAAACTGCTTTTTTTTTTTTTTAATTTGCTGTTGTGTTTGATAATCGTTTTAGAAATTGAAAATAAGGAACTTCGCCTACAATGCCGTAAAATTAATGCCATAATTCGGAACATAAAGTGTCCGGAGAGACAAGATTCTAATACAAACAAAGCGGTCAGATTCGAATGTCAATTGAACAATGAAACAAACACTATTAAATAACCGAGATCTCAGTTTGATTGTTACGAAATGTATATATGAACGTTTATGTGAGATTGTATTGAACACCTGACTTTTCATGCAGTGCAGGAAACAGCGACAATTTCAAAGTGGCGAGCTGCTTTACAGTGTGTTTATATCGTAGTTTGGATTGTGACATTTTCTACAGATATTCAAAACAAACTTATTTTATAAACCAATCTGCTGTAGTCTATGAACGGAGAAATGCAAAAAAAAAAAATCAGCAGTGCGAACGCTTTCAAAGTTGGAAATAATGTGTGTGTGAGCTGCGTGTGACAACTGAACCGTACATGCAAACACTTGTCCGCTTGAATTAACAGAAAAGTGAACATTATAAGGATCGGCGTCTCTTCTGTTTCGAACTGTCATTCTGTGTAAGTATTTTTCGGCGCTCAAACTTATGTCATTTGCTGCACCGCGGTATTCGCACATTCTCTCTATATGGTATTGTGTTACATTACGCATTGAATTTTCTTCAGTTTTTCATTGCATTTATAAAATTCAAAACTTACCCAACGTAAATTCGAGTGAGCTCAAAATACATTGAAGTCTACATCAACATTAGACGTAACACTTTCATCAACATGGCAGAAGGGAAATTTGTGCAAACTAGAGCCGACTTTAATTTGTGTGTTGAAAACATCAGCAAGTTGAACGATTTCTCGTCACCACAGGTTATGGTTCAAGGAATTCCGTGGAATTTATACATCACGAAAAATATGATGGACAATGAGGAATGGCTGTCCGTTTATTTATACTGCAAAAATGGCGACACATCATGCAACTGGGCAGTTGCTGCATCAGTCACCATTCAATTGATTTCATCTCGTAACAAACTGAACACAATCGCAAAAGAAATAGCCCCTTTCTTTTTTGATTGCAAATCAAACCGTTTTGGTCTTCCACAGTTCATTAAAATCAAAGTCGTCGATCCAAATGATAAATACGTGAGCAAGCTACAGGTTGATTTCAATAAATGTTGCGATGAAAGCACTCGAACAACACTGAAGCTGACTGTCAATAATATTGAGAACCTCATGGCAGTGCGAACACCGGAATTCGTCTTACAAAATTTGCACTGGGACTTAACTGTTTTCAAGTATTCCAGTGGTCTGGGTCTTCGTTTATCCTGTAAGGAAATGCCTAGCTCACTAACGATAAAATACAAAGCTAAAGTGGACTTTAGAATTAAATCGTCAATCGCAGGAGTACAAGACATTGAAAAGACTGGAAACACAGAACTCATACCTGTTCCTTTCAATCTCAATATCTATAGGATTATATTATGGGACGAGCTCTTCAAACCAGAAAATGGATTCATCTTTGACAATTCCATTGCATTCGAAGTCAAAATCAAAGTGGATAAAATGGAGGGATCCACGAAAGTGAACAAACGCCGTGCATCAAACCCAGCCGAAGCTGAAACATTGGAATGCTCGATTTGCTTCGAAAGCATGAAAGGCCAAGAGGTATCATCAACGAACTGTGGTCATTTGTTTTGTTCGAAATGCATCGAAAAGATTATCTGAGCCCGCAGGCTCTACCCGACATGCAATACCAAACACAACCTTAACAAGCTGCGTCGTGTTTATTTGCCATTGTAAGTGAGAAAAACGACTTTGATTTTTACATTGATTCAACCACATTAAACGAACAGAACGTTAATAGGTTCCCCCTTTGTATTCACAGCGCAAAGAAAGACTAGATTTCATCGTATAATTCAACGAAAATCATTCTCTCGAATTCATGAAAAACTTCATCTGCAACAGCGGATGTCATCGATCCACCACTCTGAACAGCTGCAAATACATCGATTCACCAATCATTCTCAAAAAGTAAAAGTAAAATTGAATAATTTTGAAACCTTCAAAGTTATTGTCAATCGAATTAGCAAAGGAAATTATATTCATAAGAATCTTCTTGAAACTGAAGATCAATCGAAACAGAAGGAATTGAATACTTAAAATTCAAGTTTTATAGAAAAATTATAAAACAAATAATCTTGTGAAAAATGCAATAGTTTATCGAATAAAAATGCAATGGCTCTGTTATTTCTGGTAATTTGTCTGATCATGTCATGTGCCAATAAATTGGAAATTATGCTTTTAGATTTCATGTTTAGCTTGTTCTCTGAGTATATCATAATTGGTGAACCCCCTAGTAAATGTCGAAGCAATAAAAGCAGAAAACTATTCGACTTATGGATGGCATTTCTAATGATGATTTGGACTGTTTCTTTGTCCAGAACAGTGAAGCTTCGAGATAAGACGGTTGCGATGGCGTGTCAAAATACATTACGATCTAAAGCTGGTCGATATGTCACTGACTTGAACTGTGCATATATATGCACTATATGCATTTTACGACGACATTTCATAGCGATGTAGAATTTGGTCAGAAGAATTAAAAATAAGCGAGCATTTGTTTTCGACCTGTTAATTTACTTTGGAAAAGAAATTTCATTTGATTTGTTCAAACAAATGTTGTGTGTACACAAAATATCAAAATCAAACCTGCGTATGTAATAATAGTAAGATAAGGTGACGTTAACACTATGACTGTTCTTGGGGCATCCAGGGCCCCCAGCGAACTTTAAAGTTGAATAAAAGTACTAAACAGTGTATAAACCAACCGGAATAAGTCTCATTGTATAGATTGAACATTTCTCTACACGAATGAAAAAAAACATATGCATATGTGTGAGTATGTGTAAAATACAGCCTGCCGCAAAACATGTTACGCTGGATTGTTCTTGGGGGACTACAGGGCCCCATGGTTATTTTATATTATAACTGGAATATGATAAAAGATATCGAATTGGTGTCTATAACGAAGTTGTAGTGCTCAAGCTGCTCTACAACTTTGCCGAAGACACCAAGTTGTTATCTTTTATCAGTTTCGCGGAATACGCGAGAAACCGCAGAAAACCGCGAAAAAACGCGTTTTTTTCCTTATCATTTTTCACGGAACTGATAAGAGATAACGAAATAATGAATCGGAATAATTGTAGTACTCGACCAGAACTAAAACTTTGCCTTAGACACCATTGAACATTATTGAGAATTCCGAAGGATTATTTGGGATTAATTTTGTACTAGATTGCATTATTTGAATCATACAAGTCTAGTATTTCCCCCCTTGGTCTCTGAACACTTGAATGCTGGTTTCGCCATAAATTTGGCCGCAAATCGACATTTCTTCAATATGAAGAGCAAAAAATTGAAAAATGCATGTTCAAAATTGTCGAAAATGGCCTCTTACGATGTTCAAATGTTCATAGTCTCATGTTTTTTGCCAAAAATCTAGTAGTGCACCCAGGCAAAAACATCGAAATGTGGTGTGGCAAATTTCATATCCCAAATTAACTGGACTTCTTCAAGGTGTTGCAAGCGTTCCATGCTTCGCAGTACATTCACCCCGGGCTCAATGTCGAAGCAGAATAAGGTGCGTAATTGAGGGTTTAGTTCTAATACCGTTGGAAAGATGTTATCCCATGGGACGATGTCACGGCCACTGCCCCGACATACACAAAAATGCTCTAAATGCGGAAAGTGGTTCTCGATAATGCCGAATAAGTGATTTGTGATTAAAAAACAAATCATTTACTTACATGGGTACTTCTGGCCTCCTTAGTTAAGTATGTACGCCTACTATACCATAACAATCAGACACAGCGGAAATAACATTACTGTTATATTTTACTTTTTAAAATTATTCAATGTGAATGGCGTGAACGACGATGCATGATGCTGGTTAGTTGTTGACAGCAGCTCGCTGGTTGGATGGCCTCTGCAATGTTTCGGGTAACAGAAACCCAAACAAGTCACAGTGTCCTTGAAAATCATACAAGAAAACAATGAATGATATGAAAATAAAGCACTGCTCCTCACATGCAATTCAATCAATATATTATGAGCATTTACCTTTGATCAGGACACATTTGCAGCGGCAATGTCACGATGCCATGTCGTCTTGTGTACTCGTGGCTCACAACTTCCATCTCACCAGCTCGATTGACGTTCACGTATTCCAAAATTCCACTATCCCCATTTACTTGCCATGTTTTGTGGTAGATTGCTACATTTGGGAGTAAATCTGGATTTAATTGATCTGGATGTGGGACGTTATTGCCAACCGCTGGATTTCCGTTGCCCTCTTCCGCTTTTTTCTCGAGCAAAAACACCTTCAACTTCTCTTGCCTCATCTTTCGTTTGTTGACCTTGCACACGATCATTGATGGCAGCATTGCTCGTTCCGGTTGCGGCCGACAATCATGGCAGACTTTGAACCGATGTCGCCTCGTGCGTCGATCAAAACGGCCAAAGCACTTGGCGCTTGTTTGAGAAGTGAAATACTTGTCGAGCCCTCTGATCGTTTGTCTGGCGTACGTGCCCGAGGCGAATTTGAACTCCGAATAAAAGTATCAAAAACCGAAAAAAAATCACATTGAAATAGGTACCATTCGATAGCTTGAACCTTTAGCTATACACCAGTAAAATTCCATGTCCATATGTGTACGCATGTGTGAGATATTGCCTCCCACAGCACATGTGCGCCGTTCGTTTCTTGGGGCATACAACGCCCCAAGTGTATTTTTTCATGAAAACTGGACTGTGATATAACGAATTGATGTCTTCAGCGAAGTTGTAGTACTCGAGATCCTCTAGAAGACACTAAGTCTTCATTTACCCGCAGTAAAGTTTATCAGTAACGCGAAAAAATGATTAGAGAAATCTCGCGTTTTTCGCGCTTTTTCACCTAACTGATAAGAGATAACGAAATAAAGCATGTGGAAAATTGTAATACTCGAGGTCCTGTACAACTTGGGGCGCTGTACGTCCCATGAAACGAAGTTAAGGTGTAAACTAGAGTGATCCAAAAAAAAAGTTGTCCCTCATCCCAAAAGTCCGGCCAGTTTCGAAAAATATACCTCAAAAAAATAGGTTTTGTCTAAAAAAACGATATAATTATACGAATATTGGCTGGAAAAATTATTTTGGTCGAAATGTAGCGATCTAAAATGGCTTCCGAAATCGCTGTCATGAAAATTTTGATATGAGGCTTGTTATGGGTTTTTGTATGGTACCCATATCGTTTTTTTAGACAAAACCTATTTTTTTTTAGGTATATTTTTCGAAACTGGCCGGACTTTTGGGATGAGGGACAACTTTTTTTTTGGATCACTCTAGTGTAAACGCAACAATCGATCAGAAAGTTAAATGAACCAACTCTGGGGAAGTATAAAAGAAAAAGGTTGCGATAGGCAAAGTACCGGCCAAAGTTTAAACAAATAAAAGCTAGACTTTATTTTTACTTTAAAAGTTTATTCCGGAACAAAAGAATTCATTGATGTGCAATACAAAACATTCTTCTATGGAATTTTAAATTTAGATAACTTTTACATTTACGTACGCAAATGAATACTTAACAGAGCGTGTTTTGAGCTGACGTCAGTAGCACTAACTAACGTCAGCTGCTGATATCAGCTGCTGACGAGTATGCATTGCGTTCTTCCAACGCATTTGCAGTATAAAAACGAAAGGGTAAGCAATCGTAACATTGGAACGGAACATTAAAATAACGCAACGTTAAACAAAATAGCACAACGTTAGTTAGTGCTGCTGACGTCGGCTCAAAACACGCTCTGATACTTAACAAACAACCTTAAATACATCATTAGCTCCAGTCGAAAATGTCGTGACGTGAGTTTCGGTTGAGTAGAATTTTTTTCTGTGGGGTATCATTTTATAAATTTCGATGGAAATTGAAGTTTTGAAGAAATTGTTACAGATGCATTTTTTTTAAATATCAAAAAACTCGATTTCTCCGAAAAAAAACCCTGATATACCTGATACTTTTGAATAGAATATTCCAAATATTCAAAGTTTTTCGTGTGAAACAGTAGTTTCAGCTAAAGTATGAGGAAAAATGGTCGGAGTATGTGGAGAGTCAATATACTCACTTTGACAGTATGCTTTGTCAAACGAAGAGAAGAATCAATATTGTGGTGTTGTCCATTTGTTCCACACTGACTCTAATTTTTGCTTGTGACTCCATTATAAATTGCAAATGTGTTTTTAACATATAACCATCTCTTATTCGATTGATTTGGTTGTTTTTCTTCCATTTGTAAAGGAAATAAATTAGTTTTAACAACACTTTGAACAACATTTCAGGACAAAAATGTCAAAACGTACAGCAGACGATAACATCGCGGCCATAGGTGGACAGCCACCTATAAAAAAGGTGCAGTTTGAGCCACATTTAATTGGCCCAGTATCCACGTTGGAAGAACTGGATATTAAAGTGTTGCAATTCCAAAACAAAAAACTTGCTCAGGTATAAAATAGTTCAATTGTCTTAATTTTAACACTTCAACTAATGTTTGCTCTTTTTTATTGTACAGCGTATTGAGCAGCGGATTCGATGTGAAGGCGAACTGCGGCAGCGAATAGAACAATTGGAAAAACGACAAACTCAAGATGATGCAGTTCTGAATGTGGTCAATCGATACTGGGTGAGAGCTGGGTTAAAAATGAAGTGGTGGTGTTGATTTCTTGATTGATTTCTTTAGATTTGATTTCTTGATTTTATGATTTTTTTTTTAGGAAAGAGTTAGCGATTTTTTGGTTTTCGTTTTTCGTTCCGGTTATAATTTATGAAAATTACGAAGATGCTGAATATTAGGTTCTCATCCGATGGGTGTAAATAAAATCATCAAGTATTTATCCGGATCATCAAAGAAATCAATCACAAAATCAGAAAATCAAAACAAACAAAATCAATCAAGAAATCAAGAAATCAAGAAATCAAATTCAAAGAAA
>NW_022595252.1:51230-78951 GCF_009176505.1 Sitodiplosis mosellana | reverse complement strand
TCAAAAAATCAAATCCAAAAAAATCAATCAAGAAATCAAGAAATCAAACCAAAAAAATCAATCAAAAAATCAAAGAAAATCAAAAATGCGGAAAAAATTCCATTCAGATTGACCTTCCATTAGATAATCATTTTTATATCTGTATCATTATTTTTAGAATCAGCTGAATGAAGATATTCGTGTCTTGTTACAGCGGTTCGATGCTGAGACAGCTGATGAGGCTGAAAACAAAAGTATGTCGTAGTCCAAAATTGTTAGTTCGCCTATTTTCAATATGTTGCTTTTCAGATGAAAATGAGGTCACCACTTCATTTTTAACCCAGCTCTCAACATGGGACAAAGAGGAATTGGACGATAAATTGGCAAACCGTGTACAAGTTTCGAAGCGTGCGGTAGCTAAAGTAGTTCAAGTTATTGATCGCCTGATGCAGCGAAATGAAAAATTCACAATGATATTGAAAGGTCAGTCGGATGATGACAGTTTGTCTGTTCCCGACATCGAAGATACCTTAAAAGAAACTCAAATCGAAATAATGGCAGAAAATAGAAACCTACAAAGCTTGAATACATCATTGCATGAAAAATACCATACGATATCTTTGAAACTGAAAGAACTTCAAGATACTTTGACTGGCAAGGAAACTGAAGCAGCTGAGCTGCATAATCAAATTGACGACTTACAATACGAACTTGAAAAGGTTCGTTTGCGTAACGATAAGCTTGAAAATCATTTGGCCGAAACTATCGAAAAGCTGAAATCGTACCATCAATTGCATGGTGATCAACCTAACAAGAGTACATCAGTACCGACTTTTTTGGGGTCATCATCAGGTAAATCTTCTTCTACTACAACTAATGTTGCAACGCAACATTTGGAAGTTTTACAGAAAGAAGTCGAAGAATGTCGTGAACTGGCCAACAATCGGCTACAAGAACTGGACAAATTACATCAAATGCATCGTGAAGCCCTCAAAGAAGTAGAAAAATTGAAAATGGATGTAAGTAAAATCCAGCCAAGGGGACAATCTCTTCCCAAGAATCCAAATATCAAACTGACCATTTCCCCTTATTTAATATTAAATCTCTTTTGAATTAGATCCGTCAATTGCCGGAGTCAGTGATTGTCGAAACAACCGAGTACAAATGCTTGCAGTCACAATTCTCCGTATTATACAATGAATCGATGCAAATTAAAACGATGTTGGACGAAACACGAAATCAATTGCAAAAAAGCAAAAATCAGCATATGCGCCAAATTGGAATTATGGAAAGTGAGGAACTTATGGCTCAAAAGAAAGTACGCAGTGAGATGATACAGATGGAAGACGTTCTAGCACAGATTCGTAAAGAAAATGAAACGTTGCGCATTGAATTTGAACAAAACATGGCGGCTAATGAACAGACTGCTGCAATTAATAGAGAAATGCGGCACTTGATCACATCGCTTCAAAATCATAATGGACAACTAAAAGGCGAAGTATTCCGATATAAACGTAAATACCAAGATTCATCGGCAGAATTAATGAAATTGAAGAAGGAGTATGATGATTTAGTTGCTAAGACAAATGTGTCCGATGGAAAAAAGTCTGATATCAATCAAGAAGGAGCTGTGATTGGTGTCAAAGAGGAATCTTCGTCGGATGGTTCAGTATCAGTCAAAGAAGAAGCCGGAAGCCTAATAAAATGTATGTATTTTTTTTTTAATTAATTTAAAAGACTTTGAAAATATTGTATTCCATTTAGCCGAATCAGATCTTAATGAAGATGAGTTAGAAGAAATCGAGGGCATGAAAAAAGAAGGAAATACTTGCATTCAGCAAGAAAAGGGTGCATTTGCTGCCAGCTCATCCGATAAAAAATATGGCCAGAATAATACAGTTGAGAAAGACCCAAAAGAAGCGCAAAGAGCTAAACAATTGAAGGTTAACGAATCTGAAATGGTTCGCGATTTGAAAACTCAGTTAAAGTATGACTCAGATTCGAGGGGCAAACCACTCAAAAGTAATACTGTGTATTAGTATTACTTTAAGTAATACTAATGTAAATATTACCTTGTATTACTTTAGTATTACTTTTTTCAAACAATAGTATTATTTTTAAAAGGAGTATTACTTTATCAAAAGTAATACCACTTTTACCTAGTATTACTTCGTATTACTTCGCAGGTATTATGTATTACTTTTGAGTGGATTGCCCCTTGCTCAGATTACATGTTAAAAATTAAGTTGACATTGACAAACATAATTATCTCTCTATATCGTAGAAAAGCGCTGAATGACCAGAAAGAAATGAAACTACTGCTGGACATGTATAAGGGAGTTTCGAAAGATCAACGGGATAAGGTTCAGTTGATGGCCACTGAAAAAAAGCTTCGTTCTGAAATCGAAGAATTAAGGAATCAAATGAAAAAGATTCAAGTATAATATTTGGTAAGAATTCAAGTGAACACAAATAACAATGCTCAATATTTATAGGAAAGCAAACGTGAAGAACGCAAGAAATTAGCCGACGAAGATGCACTGCGAAAAATAAAACAGTTGGAAGAGCAAAAATATGAGCTTCAAAAACAAGTAGCAAGCCAAAAATCTGCTGATGGTTCTTGGCCTGGACATTATGGGGCGCGTCCATTTGTTGGTTCACAGGTGAGATTATTATTTTAAAATATTTTTCCATACAAATGAAGTTAAAATTAAATGACAAATGTTTAATCAAACACTTGATAGGAAGAGGAAGCTCTCTTAAATGATATGGAGGTAACTGGACAAGCTTTTGAAGAGTTGCAGGAGCAGTATTCACAGTTTACTCAAAAATTACGTGAAAAAGACGATGCATATTTCAAACTGATTACTGAGTGTAACAACGCCAATCAAATGCATAAACTTTTGCGTGAGGAAATGCAAATACTCGAAGATCAGGTTCAAACTCGCGATGCGCAGATCGAGGCATTGCACATAGTTCTGCGAAAATTGGAAGAAAAAGAGCGTATTCTACAGAATACGGTAACAACTATAGAAAAGGAATTGACGCTGAGACAGCAAGCGATGGAAATGCACAAACGCAAAGCAATTGAATCGGCTCAGTCAGCGGCTGATTTGAAATTACATTTGGAAAAGTACCATTCCCAAATGAAAGAGGCTCAACAAGTCGTCGCTGAAAAGACAAGCTCTCTTGAGGCTGAAGCTTGTAAAACGAAGCGTTTGCAAGAAGAACTGGCTCAATTCAAGCGAAAGGTAGAACGCAGGAAGAAAATTGAAATGACGGGTACCACCATCGACGAGGTGATGATGGAAGAAATCCGCGAATATAAAGAAACTCTCACTTGCTCATCGTGTAAGGTAAAACGCAAGGATGCAGTTCTATCCAAATGTTTCCATGTATTTTGTTATGACTGCCTTCGCACTCGCTACGAAACCAGACAACGCAAATGCCCAAAGTGCAACTGTGCATTCGGTGCCAACGACTATCATCGGCTCTATTTGTCTACATAATAACTTCCATTTTTCTATTTTTTTCGTCATTTTCCCATTTTGTACAACCTACCAGACATATTTTAGTAGTAAGATAAATGTATTACTTCATCTCCTCACAAAAAATATTATTTCAATATTCTAATAAAAAAAAATAGCTGTTCGATTCTAAGCGGTTTGACGTTTTAATATACTAACACTCTCAAACAGTTGTAAGCATCAGAGTATGTCACAGAAATTAGAAAGTCCCACAAATTAGAAATGGTTTCGGGACATTTTATTTCTAATCAAATTTTATAGAAACCACAGTACGGACATTCGAATACTCCACATGCGTTTACATAAGTTCGAACTGTGAGTTTATGGCATAGAAATTAAATTAATGGCGGCCATTAAATGTCATCTACATCATTTTCATTTATTACATATAATGATTTTATGAATTTCAATAAGTGAAAATTTAGTACCGTTTGTAATTGCGTCATATCTCTACTTTGTTCTTGACAACGATCAATTCACCACGCAAGTATAAAGTCATCGTTCGATGCGTGTAAATGATTCGTCTGAAGACCTACGCATGGCTTCCAAGAAAAACCACCCAACCAATCCGTTCATTTGCATTAGCAATGGAGCGAGCTAGTGGATGCGTAATCGCTTAACTGAATCACAGTGGCAAAGCTTTATTGAAATTAGTCTATAATCAGTGATTGCCCCAGGCAAACATAATATAATGAAATTATCCGAAATATATTTGGAAACGTGCGTTTTTGACATGTTCAGTATTTAACTCATCCGATGTACGGTTTACGTTCGACAGGCGTTCAAATGTTGCCCGTTTAGAGGTGGTTGTATGCATTAGAGGATTAAACATGAAACCAGAGAGAATGGAACAATAATGCAAGTAATCTCATTCGTTGATAAGATAATATAAAGTAAATTAACATCTAGACAAACGCCAAAGGTAAATAATTTCAATCGAACTGAGAAGCGATGCACCGAAGAATAGACCAACAATGCTGCCGATTGTGATGACCAAGTCAAGATTTGTAGGGCGCGCTGAACGAGTCAATTGTTTTGGCTGATTATTTATTCCAATGTTCACTGACGTAATGTCCCTAATAATTTAATACTTTGAATCATATCTATGGATCAAATTGATTTTTAAATTAGAATTTTATTTATTTTGATGATCGATTCATATTTAATGTCTCCGTGGTTTCACTGAATCTTCATACCCGACTAGACTAACATGCATTTCTGTACAAGTAGAAAAGCATGGTTTCATATTCTGGAGTTGATCATCCACTAAATCTTCGTTGTTCTCTTGTTCAATGCATCTTGTTTGCGTGTAAATTCAATATTGGCTTTTGTCTATTGGACGAAATCGAAACGATCTATGATAAATTCGGAATTTGAATTCGTCATTATCTAAAGTAAGCGAATCATTACATTCGACTGGTGCAAAGAGCAGCGTACAATTGCAGAGCTTCAATTCTTTACATTTAAATGTAATGACTTGTTTAGGAATCACATAAATTACAATAATTGATTAAGATTTTTTCTCGATAGATGTGCACAGTAAATATCAATCACAAATTTGTACCAATCGTCAACATTTGGGCTCAACTAACGAATCCAGGTGAAATTTTGTGAACATTTTATGAAACACCCATACTGTTTAGGAAAAAAGTTCGAAATGGCGTGTATACCCTATACATAGGCGAGTCCAACTTTTAGTACTAGGATGTTTTCCTCACTTGAGCCTGCTATCGCCGGCTGTGATTTGGATTTTGGATTGAATCAGGGAACAAGTGTTCATTGCGTACGCTTATTAGTGTTTTGCAATATGACCTGATTTGCGTTGATAATATCAATGCTAATAGTTGGTTTATTAGAAAGCGCGCAGAATGTGTTGAAAATTCGCGCTGCAATCTTTGTAGAATTTTAAAATGTTGTGTGTGTTTTTCTTGCAAATTTCTCCCGGTGCTATGGGTGATTTTGCAAAATGTTTTTTTCGTTAGGTCGACAGGGAAACGCATTCACACAGAAGATGTTTTGCTGTTTCCACAATTTGCCCGCACAAGTCACAGTCTGGGTCATCTCTGATGCCCAGACGTGCAAGATGTTGGTTCAACTTGCAGTGGCCTGTGATTAGGCCTGTGTTTATGCGGATGTCGTTTTTACTCATCTCGATGAGTTGGTCGGATACACGACCTGAGATGTTGGGGATAAAGCATTTGGTATGCTTACAGCCGCTTGCGCCTCTCCACGTAGAAATGGTTTGGTCACATAACCACGTGTCGTTCATTTTTTGATTGATTGTTGCTCGATTGCTATGAGTGGTTCGGGCCCGAAGGGTTGTTCCGTCGCCGCATATTTGGCTATCTTGTCAGCTATTTCGTTATCGTATATACCGCTGTGTGCTGGTAGCCATATAAGGGTCACCTCGTTTGAGCTTGCTCTAGGAGGTGCATGCACTCGAGGGTCAGATCACTATTTACTGTAGCACTTTTTAGCGCGTTTAGTGCACCAATGCTGTCGCTGTAAATGTGAATCGGACCGTTGAGTTCATTTTGTATGGCGTGTATGCAGCAAGCATGTATTGCGGCTAATTCTGTTTGTGTTGTTTTTGCATACTTACCGCACTGTCCTTGGATAATTGTGTGGTCACGCATATATAAAGCGCCGTAGCCACTACTATCCTTCTTCACAGAGCCGTCTGTGAAGTAGACGTGCGCATAGTAATTGATTTTGAACACGCCGGCTGTGATAAAATTCGCGAAATAATTAGACATAAAAAATACGGAATAGGAAATTTAGGGAAATTTCTCATAATTTTATTCAAATCGGCTTCTAATACTCGGCAATACAAATGATGATCGATTTTAAAATTCAAAACCCACAAACAATTGCACTCTACTTATAAAAAACATGCCTCTTACAATTCGCTAGTTTAATTTAGTGGTTTATAAAATTATGTCGATTTTGTTCACAATTCACATAAATAAACACGTGACCGATTTGACCACAAATCGTCATTGGAGATCTAAATAGATCCTGGTGCCTTACTTTGGGTTAACTTATTATTTCCATGCTTGTTTCAGTGCTTTCTTCGCTGACATGTGTTTGACGACGAACGATGCAACAGTTAAAGCAATCAGCACAGTGGTTAGGGTGAAGTAGTCGAAGTCTTCTTTTAACAGATCAAATGTCCTTGAAGGCGATATTCTCACAGAGAAGAAATCTACGGAAGGAAATTGGTTGAAATCGTTAGTTATAGTTCAGCAAACGTATGAAAATTGTATGTACAAAATTTGCAAACTGAAGTCATGGGAAGCTAAATAACAAAATTCTTCAATTCAAACAAATTCATTAATTATCTTACCTAGACCATAGGCAACAACTAAGCAAGTACTTTCCAAACCGCTTGGTGAGGTGTAAATGCCTTTAATTCGAGAAATTGATTGATTGTAATTAATGACACTTTCGCTAGATAATGGTAACTCTGGGATGTATGGGATTGTTCCCTCTTCACGCGGCTGATTCGTATTGAGCACGGGCCGTCTTGGGTCGAGCAAATGCCATGGCATCTCAACAATGGCACCGGTTGATAATCCAACTGTGAGAAAATAAGAATTTTCCGATTATTTCCCATTGCAATTCAAAATTGTTACAGTTAGATTTCGTTTTGAATAAATCAAATTTTTTATCCGGAAAAGTAAATGAAAAGCTGCTGACGACTTTTCTGGGATAAAAGTCCTTTGAATTATTATTAATAATTTGCTAATTCGCTAAATCTCAAAACAATCAGATGTTGTCTTTTGATTTGATGAAGACATACTCAAAACGTGTTTATTGGTGATGCCCTTTTCCGTGATGGTTTCTTTCATCGAAACGATGGTGGCTGGAATGATGTAAGCTTGTTGTTCAATGGCAGGCAATGGAGGTGCATCGAATGATGTCCAAATAGTGCTGTTTGCCTGTGTATTTCCTTCATACAACTCGATGGTAGCTGAAATAAATTCACTAAATTTCAATTCTCCAAAAATTATAGAAAAATTAGGTCCCAGGTTGGGACAAGAAATTATAACATAAATTCAGATATATCTCAAATCGTCGCCAAACTTACTTAATTCAGTGCGTCGAACTTTATCATTATAGTAAGAGTAAACCAGGAAATTTTCGGAATGTACAATATTCACAGGTCCCTTGACTCGGCGATGAGTGATCGTGGTCACAATGCCACCGGACACAACGTCGACCAAATGAACATTTAAAACATCTGTAAAGGATTAAATTTGATGCAATCAATTATTTAGTAAAAGTGTTGTTGATGATCTCACAAAAGAAATTATTCTTTCAAAAATGATAAAAAGGTATCAAAATTATGCATAATTTTAAAATGATTCAATTAACATGGTTCACGAACTCCTTACATTTGTAAACATTATCGGTTCCTTGTGTGACGATGGCAACGAGATTTGGATTGATGTACTTGTACAAAACGGATCGATCGTTGAATACTCGGCCCTGCGAATGAACGTGTTCGTTGGGATTTTTTGATGCAATTTTGATGATTTTCTGTGAATTGTCCAAACCACCGAGATTGATGCGCCATGTTTCGGTCGCTTCCAGATTTTTGTCATTCAAACCGATGTAGTAGCCGGTTACGATGCCAGTATTTACATCAGAGACATAGATAAAGGTGCCATGGGCCTACATGAAAAATTCAAAGAATGAATATTTTAGTATTCAAACGATTCACTGGAACTAAGTTCATTTTTCATAGGCAATAAATTGGACCATACCGTTTCAATGGCTGTTTCGGGATATACATGAACGTTATTGGCTTTATCGAGCAATAAAACTCCACGAAGAAAATCTGGCCCTGGTTGCAGTACGGACACTTGGCGAATTGGATAGTTTAACTCAATGATTCCACCATTGACCGGAGTACCGTCGATCGGATTGAATTGGTAGAGCAAACCATTGCCGGTGATCTAAAGAAAAATTTTGGAAAAATGTTTAAAATTTAATTCAAGTTTAATGAACACATCAATTCTCGAAGAGGAAAGAAAAATAAAAGAAAAATTAAGAAAAAATTAAACATGAAGAAAACGCTCATTAGAGCCAAATTGGAAAGTGAACAAAGCATGAAGAAAAAAAATCAAACAGCGAAAATAATAATATGAAAAAATACGAAGTAAAACAATAACGATGGATAAATTACAAAAAAAAACATTAAACGAAAAAAAGTCATGTAAAAATTGTGATTTTACCTTATGCTTGGCCAGAATAATGCATTGTGCGGGATATGGGAAATGCTTCGATGTTCTTTGCACAACAATTTTCATCGGTTGTTCATTTTCAAACTCGCCGAAGTTTGGTAGATTCGTAATGTAATGTTGTTTTCCCGAAATGTTGTCGATACCGAACAGCTAGAAAATTTGGATTTTTTAGTTCATTTTTATTTTTTTTTTTTTTTTTTTAATATTCAAAACAAATTAGATTGGTTTCAAAAAAATATATATTTCATGCTAGCTAATCTGGTCGTTAAAAGATTGTGTGGGTTGCTCTATTTTCCCGATTTTTTTTTCCTAATTTCCAAAAGGACTTATGTCTCTAAAGATCGCCTTTTAAAATTCAAAAATATGAAAATCCTTCGTAAAAACTCTATTAAAAAATTACCTTTCCCGAGCTGGTAACAGTCACGATAATTGTGTGTAACCCGAAAGCATCACGAGTTAATTCTCCTTTGGTTGGAATGTGATGTGTGCTGACTACATCGAAAATGGTGCGAAGCAAATGTTTCACGTGATTCAATTGTGTGGTAACTCGTTGTATGAAATTGCCGACAATATCCCCTGGAATAGCAAAATGTGAATTAATTTGTTGGAAATATAATGTCATGGAACATTTTTACGACAAAAAATGGATGGAACATTTTTATATTTAAAACAAAGTTTTTTGAAAAATTGTTTAATTAATTTGAGTAGAAATTTGTTTTGTCCAAATTATTTTCAATTTAAACTCAAATCAATTTTGACGACAAACATCAGAATTTCAATTGGTTCATGCAAGAAAACCAAAATGACAACACACAAAAAGAACAAATCATTATCTGCGAACAAAATCACTGACGAATAAAAAATCACACAAAACAAGAAATCAGAAAATGGGAAAATATTCAAAACGAATCTAACTTTCAAAGTTCAACGAAATCAAAGTGAAGAAGAAATAAAGATAGTCAAAAGCACACACACAACAACGATGCACATGAACTTACAGTCGACAGCCTTTTCATCTATGATTTACATAGAAAACGGGACGAAAGATGTGAAATATTCAAGAAAGTGTTGAATAAAAATATTGACAGACTGATTGAAAGACGAAGAACAAAAAGACGATGATGAGTTTATCTTACCATTGTCACTCTTCATCTGCTTTTCGATGGCACCCTCACTGTCAGCCAATGGAAGATCCACCATTTCAATGACTGCGACATCAGCCAATGATTCTTCACGAATCCACTTGATTTTACCTGAAATTTGGACAGAATTGAACTTGTGTTGAAACCATTTGGTAGGAATTAGACTAAAACAAATAGTAAAACCAGATGATTTGATCAACAGCAAAAAGGAAATCAAATGCCCCATGCAAAAGTCCGAGTTGATACCTGATTGCAATTGAACGACAGCCGCGTTGTCTGTAGACAACAAGAAGCGACATACAAAGTCTCCCTTTTTATTAGTTTTGCAGCTGGCATCAATCACATGGGGAGTATCCAAGTGGTTGGGGTAATTAGCGGTAAAAGATAGCAACGACTCTCCATTTTCGGCATTTGAAGCTTTTATATTGATGTTCTGGAAAGATAGGTTAAATTTTGGTATAAAAAACCGGTAGTTAGGAAAAAAATAGACAAACGAGAAGAAAAGAAGAATCACTCTGAAACTACTCAATCTTACCGAACTTTGTACAGAGGCTTCAACTAAGACTGGTCCATTGGTGCTGCGATTTTTTGTGTAGAACAAGACAGGACCTTGATTTTCACCAGGTAAAATGGTGTTTGTCTTCAAGTTGTAGACTTTGCCATCGACTTGAATGGCTGGTTCGACTCCCTATGGATTGTAAAATGAATGGATCAATTTTAAATCAACAAAACAAAATTTATATACAAAAATTCCGCTAGAACGGCTACTCACATTCACAACTTTCTGTCTACTCGTCGTTTTGGTCACAACTTTTTTCGTTGCAACGATCAAATCGGTGGCAACAACTTCGCCCGCACCAGAGCAAACTAAAAATGATTGTACAAAATCGCAGTTTTGTTTTTGGCTAGATCCAATGGGGATTCGGCGTGCAGTGGCTTCAATTTGTCCGGTTTTGATGTTGTATGCCGTGACCTCAATGCTGGATGTGTCCCAATTGGGTTGAGCGTGATACAAGATGGACGATGTGGCAAACCAGTGTGCCTTATCATTCGAAGTGGTGCTTGGTTGGAAGCCCCATTCCCATCCTAAATTTCCGGTTCGAATATTCCAAACGCGTACTAACACGAAACTTTTTCCGGTAACAGCGACAGCAAAATGGTCTGGCTCTTGTCGCCCAGACACACGCAAACTGTTCGAAGCGACAAAGTCATCGTTTAACGACTGCAAAAATTGAATGGATCCTCGGTCGTCTTTCTCAAGCACACGACGCCACACAATGTTACCATTGTCAACATTCAATGCGGCAATCACGTTTTCTTCGGTGCCCACCAACAAATGGCCTAATCGATCATCGTAAAATCCATCAATTAATTTGCCCACGTAATGGTTACTCCTGTAAAAAATTCAACGAAAAAAACATTCACCAAAATTAAAGAATTTAAATCAAATTAGAGATTAAAAGTTTAAAAAACATCGATTACCAATCAAATTTTCCCACTTGGTCTTCGTACAAACACTCTCCCAGCGGCAATAGATTGACGAATGTTAATAAAATTAATGTGAATGATATCGAAATATCTTTGGCTCTAGCTAATTGGATCTTTTGCCACATGTTTTCATTGAAACCGTTCCGAATCCACAAAATCTCAATTCATTTAATTGAATCAACCAAGAAAAAAATAATGAAAATTCTAGTAAGTTTTTCGCTTGTCACTTCGTGCAAACACCACGTACTATCGATTGGTATGTTCTATATGTGTGACTTTGACAGCTGCTACGGCTTAGACCGAACTGTCAAACTGATTTGACAGTTCAATAGACTAAGTTGACCGAAACATTGAAACATCATTGCTGGTGGTCTCTTTCTAACGCACAGCATCCAACGAACATCTTCACGATAACAATTCAATTGTATTGTATACCTGGCATTTATTACCTGAGTTGAATTGAAGTCTTTAGTAAAATAGAAAAAATTGTTGTGACTACGAAAAATGCATCATTTTATCAAAAAAATACTAAAGATTCAATTTATAATCGGTTAAATTTCAAATCATTAATGGTGTTTAGCGTTTGTTTTGGTTTTGATTGTCTTTTTTGGCGGTGTTCGTGTATCAAGCGCATGTGCATATGCGATGCACTGCAATTTTCCATCCATCAGCTCTTCTCTCTTTCCGCATGTATGTATGCAAGTAAAGATGAAGTGAAAAGAGATGAATCGCAAACACGGCATCGTCGTACCGCACCAACAATCACACCTACTTGACAAATAAATGAGATTACAAACGATTTTTTGCCCGTCGCCAAACTTTTTTTTCGGGCATGACTCGAATTTTAGCCGACCCGTGCTGAGTTCGGTATAATTTGATAATCAAATAATAATTATATAAGTGATTAAACAGAATTGTTTCGTATAAGTGAGTCGGTTAATTGGTGTATACAAATCGTGACCCATTTACTATGAATACAACTAGTCAATTACGGCTAATCGTAACAACAGAACCAGAGAAAAGTTACAACATAAAGTCAAGTTCACGGCTTAATTAATAGTGCCAGTCCAAAACCCATAAACTGTATGCATCAATTGCAATCACAGCGTAACATGTAGCTACGTGCAACATACAAAGAAAATAATCAGTCAGACTCACACTTTTGGATTATCGATTCAACAGAATTTATCATTATTGAGGTAAGAATTCTAGCGGATGCGAATGAAAATATTGACTCTGCCTGGCATTTGCTTCGGCACATTCAAGGCGTTTTTTCATATGGATTGCACATGTTTTATTTTTATACTGGAAAATTTATGAATTTTTGTGAGTTCGATTGGTGCTAGAATTTTTGCGGTGCAAAACAGGAAAAAGTTATAAAAATTCGTATTCAATAATGAGAAGTGGAAAAGTGATGAGAATAAAACAAAACGAATATTCACCGAATATGAATATCACCGCCAAATAACAAACCTTTTTTTTTTCCTTCAAAAATATGGTCGTAATACTTGCACTTACTCGTATTTTCAAGCTAGAGATGATTTTTAATAAAAATCATGGAAAACGCCTCCAAAATAAAAGAATGTCATTGATTCTCTACGAAAAACTCTATAGTCGCCTGAATATGGGTTTTCTATTGAATCCGAATTTTCTATAGAACCTATAAATGCCGACAAAATCCATAAAAAGTGTAAAATTTATCGAAACCCATTAAAACCCTTCAAAGAAAAGTTAACATCCAAAAAAAGTGCTTATGTCATAACCATTCATTCCTGTAAACCACAAACTAGTTATGCTTGTCATTCATGTTCCCACAAAAACCGCTGGAAACCATCATTCGGATCTGAAAGCAAACAATTATGCTTGTGCAAACGATGAATGTGTATAAAAATTCAGTTAATCAAGAAAAAAAATCATTCAACAAACGAAATACGATCTGGCAAATATTGAAACGACGACTGGCCCGATTACAAATGTAATTCAAGCGATTTTATATTTAGCCGCGCATTGCGTAGCAGGAAGGTCACGTTTCACTAAAAAGAAAGAAGAAGAAAATACCGCGAATTCTTTGCATAAAACTCGTATCAAGCGACGTTGCTACGGCAAACGCGCGCTCTCCCATACACACAAGCACATTTTTTCAGCTGCACTCAGCAGACGGCAGACACACCATAAGTAGCACGCTTTTTCGGTTCGCACAGTCAAAGAACTATACAGTAGAGAGTAGACATCAATTGCACTCATCGATCACATATGTTCCGTCGTCGTCGCCGTCGTGTAGCCACATTGTTTACATGAACTACAGCGGACGCTCGGTTGGTGCGTTGTTCAAACATTGTGCGTTAACATGTAGTGTGTTTTTATCTATGAATTGTGAAGAGCTCGACTCGAATCGAACTACTAGAATGAACCAAGTTGGCAAAAAAATTCTTCTAGTTAGTTCAAATTGACATTTTAACGAAAAATGACCTGAATTGAACATTCTTGGCAACATTTTTGAACATTATTGATGAAATAGATATGTTTCTTAGATCATTTTTGTATGAAAAAAGTGAGTGTTACCCCGTCAATCAATCTTTGTTCAAATAAAAACAAAACTTATCTAAAAAAAACGAAAGGGTTCCGTGTTCAAATATATGAGCTGAACATATATGTGTTTCTTATCTATAGCAAGAACATTTCTCATGGTTAGGCATTAATATTGAGACATTTTGGCTCGAGTATAAAAAAAGAGTGTTTTAAAATAGATTGGGTATTAACGTTTCTCAACGGATGAATGGAACAAAACAAAGTCAAGCAGTTGTTGATGTATTTTCTTTCCACACAGTCTATTTCGATACACTGAGCACAGGAATTTCAACAAGCAACTTGATACTAACTGTCAGAAAAAGCCAAATTCAGCTCTGTGGCAAAACAGTCAATCTCAGCATTATGTGTAATACACAATCTTTATGAACGGAAGCAAAATAAACGTCTTATCAGACTTTTCTGCGTAAAGACAAATTTGCGAAGAGTACTAATTGACAAATTATTTCGCGACGCGCTAACAGTTCAAATCAATTTAGATTGGAAATTTGATTTAGTGATTTTGATAAGAATTTGTCGAATAAATGTGTTTTTTTTTTAACATTTAATGAGCTATGACTATAGCTAAAACAACCGAACGTTGTGCTCAATAGGCAATCTGTACCAGAAGTGAGGACACATGTTTCTTCTGAACAAACACATGTCAGTTTTCTTCAACATTTTTTTCTATTGTTGAACATTTTGCCGTTAAATTTTCTTCGTAATTGTTTTGCCATTGATTTTTTCGTCCTAACTCTCTTTCTGTTCTAACTATGTGTGAAAATTTATGATTTGTTTCCAATGTTCTTTTCCGAGGAAGATCTAAAAATCCGGCAGAAGAGAATTTGAGCCGCACACCGTCCCAGTTTCAAAGCAATTGTTCAACTCAAATTTTATTTAGGGTAATATTTCGTTAAGTTGTTCTATTACTTGAGGTTCATTGTTTATTATTCCATGCCGTGACAGTTTGCGTGCTACTTAATAATTCATTGTGATTTCGAACTCTCTCGGGTTTAAAACTATAATTTTTTCATTTTCCAATTTTGTTTTCCGTTTCAATGAGTGAGTGTGAGTCGCGTTGTTTGCATGCAGACGATACGGCAATCGTTATGCGTTGTACGCGGTTCTAAACGCTTAAAGAAGCAAACATAAAATCAGTTGCACGCGAAACGTAGACAAATAAAGAGTCGATAACAGTAGCCTGTCTGCTAAATTAGTATGTGAATCGCATAGTGTACGGTGTCGATTTATGGCTGGCTCCACATTTGAAAACTGCTCGTTTGCACAATAGTCGGGAAAAAGATTGATAAACGGACGTTGATTGACACTCTGATTGCTATCAATTCGAATGGTACGACGTGTAAATTTTTCAATGGACAATCAGAGTTTGTTTTGAATTTAAAATTCAATTTTTCAGTGTTTTAAATAGACAAAAGGTGGAATTTCCGATAGAAATATGAAAATGTAAAGAAATACAAGATTTTTTATAGAAAAATTCAACGTTTTTCAACGAATTAACGTTCATAGTGAGAAAAATCGGACGTGAAATCGATTCCCGGAGTTGAAAGAATGGATATTCATT
The DNA here is from genome assembly GCF_009176505.1 of Sitodiplosis mosellana. Taxonomy (NCBI): domain Eukaryota; kingdom Metazoa; phylum Arthropoda; class Insecta; order Diptera; family Cecidomyiidae; genus Sitodiplosis; species Sitodiplosis mosellana. Next base: position 63,419 of record NW_022595252.1, on the reverse strand, counting down.
AGAAAAAAATGAATTGTTCTTCAGCACATCGACAAAGTTCAGTGGAATAATCATATTTTATTGAGAAAATTCAATATTCAATTCAAAATCCAATAAAACGAAAAATTGTTTAAATCCAACAGAACCAAATCAGGAAAGTTTTTTGAACGTACAAGCGTTCAAGCCTCCATTTATATAAAGAATAGTGAAAGTAGAAAAAAAATCAAACATTACAATATTCCAACGCTACATCAGTGATGCAACGTATTTTTTTATTTGCTGAACTAACCAAAAACTCACTAAATTCCATTGTGGAAAGAATACGCCAATAGAGTGAAGTGGAAGCAAAAATTATCACTCGCATACGTATTTCGCGGAAACTGTGGGTTAAAAGATCACAATTTTGCCAGTTGTCACAGAACGGGTTTTCGTGTGAGTAAAATGAACAAACCATGCAATTTAAATGTAAATCCAGCTTCCATTTTTGGCATAAGTGTTCTTGAAACGTTATTGCTGACGAAAATCGGTTGAATATTCACTAAAGAACTTAAGTGAAAGCATTGCGCCGTTGAAAAACGATGAATTTTTAATTCACATTTTATCGATAGAAATGATTGTTGTACGGCCGTGTGAACGGGTGGTTCTCGTCGTCAATTGGACGTTGTAATCGATATTTCAAGCGTTGTTGTCGTAACACTACTCTTGCCTCGTATTCAGTAATTTAAAACGCTATCAATTTCATTTCGAATTCTATAAAATACAATCACCAGTTTTATCGACATGCTCCAGTTAGCGGCGACTACACAAAAAAAACACTGCATCATTTCACATTATAAACAACGACAAATGTGACGATTTTTATCCAACTCTTGGATAATTTTGCTTGTTATTTTCTGATTTTGCTTGTTATTTTTTTCGCCGGCCAACAATGGACACACTTTTTTGTTACAAACCAATAAATTGCAATAACATGTGTTTAGTGACCAGCGATACCAACTGAAACCGGTTTCTTTGTTTTTGCCGGGTCTCGAGTCGATTCGTTTGGTTATAATTTTCTTTTTTGATAATTCGCGAATTTGTTTCGGTTGTAAACAAATCGAGTTTTTTATGGCGTAAACATGACATATGCATGGAACATAAGCTTATCGCGTTTTATTTTTGAAATTTGCTTCATTATTCGTTTTTTTTTAATGATTCAATTCCGTGAACAGTTTGAATAGCGTTTAATAACCATACGATGTGTGCGCGTTGGCTTGGTCCAGTGAGTTGCGCGTCTATTTAAGAGACTCTATTATCATGACTCATAAATTCAGTTCCAGTAGAAAGTTGAACAGAACAACAGTCCAATGACACTTTTCTTCCTTCTTTTTCGTTACATACACATGATTTACTACACAACGAATGAAACAGAACAAATCTCAATGGATTTTTTTATAGATTTTGCCACAATGAATTCCATTGTGCAGATGAAATGCAGTTTATTGGGGAAAAAATTTTTTGTTCACAATAACAGCTTAGTCAGTAAAATCAATAGATGAACAAAGAATATTCTCCGATTGTGTTATTTGGATCTGGGTTTCCATTTAGATTGATGGACAAGGCTTTATTCTTATCTATCATCTTGGAAATTAAACATCTATTTTAAACGCACTTAACAAAAGAACACTCAATTTCAAATTCAACTTGCTCAATTTACTGAAGTGTTTTGTCTGAAACTGATCTAGATCAACAAAAAAATGCGCAAACGTTTCAAAATACAAATTTGCTTTTCTTTTCTATAAATGTCTATCTTATGATATAAACACCTTCATCGGTAAACTGTGCATTCTTCATCAATCGAATCATCATGGTTGAATTTCTTTAGTGAGTAGACTTCAATTGAGGCTCAAGTGTTTTCATTTCAATCACCTCGGTAAAAACGTAAACAAAATCCAACGTATACACAGAGAAAACTGAGTTGATTTTTACGTAGCAAAATGTTTGAAATTGTTAAATTTCAACACATGATGAATTCTTCGAAACAAATGTTTTTTTTTCCGTATTGACTCAAGTATTTGTCAAATTAGACACCAGCTTCCATACATCGTGTCTAATTTTCAAATTGGGCGCCAATTTTCATTAGACACGATGTATGGGAGCTAATTTTACAAATACTTGAGTCAATACGGAAAAAACATTTGTTACGAAGAATTCATCATGTGTTGAAATTTGACACTTTCGAACATTTTGCTACGTAAAAATCAACTCAGTTTTCTCTGTGTAGGGTAAAACTGTCAACAGATTTTTTCACTGAAATTGTTGAAGAATTCTGCTGGAAATTGGATTTCGTTCAAAATGAGCCAACAGTTCTGTTTGAGTATTCAACGGATGTCATAAGTCAGCCTGAAACGTTCATCAAATTAAATCGCCAGCATTTTTGAAATTGCAAGAAAAAAACATCGAATGCATAAAAGGGGGTGTGGTGCATTGCAACATCACTGCACATATTATGTATCAGAAACAATTTTGCTATCTACACCACCAACAATATTGAAAGAATGAGTTTTAATCGATTACGTAGGGCCTACGTCGTAGGCGTTCTAGACTTTTGAGATTTTCTTTTTTTTTTGATTGGTTATTGCAACGACCCAAAAAACATATGAGCTCATACAAACAAAAAATATGTGCAAAATTTAACTTTTCACCGCATTTAATGAGGTTCGTTAGTACGAAAATAATAATCAAACAATCCAATTGATATTGAGAATTCTACTGGAAACGAGAACGAATTGCTGAAAATAAAAATTTAAAAACAATGTTGGCCAAGGTCATTGTAAATTCCAATATTTACAATTGTGTCAAATTTGTCAATCACTTCCTGTAGCTAATTTTATCTCTACGTAACAAAAATAAATTTCGAACAACTCGACTGAATCTGAATCTACAAACGCAAAACAAAGAGAATCAACGTTTATTTGATTACAAATCTGTGCTGGAATTCTACGATATTTTTGCTGAATCCGAATCAGAATCGAAATTTTGTCACAAAAAACAATGAAATCCATTCTTCTTGAATTTACTTTCCAAATTGGACTGAAAAGGAAACGATCCACTTTTTTCATATTTGCCGAATATATTCGGTAACATATTGTGTCGCCAGAATAATTCCGACTAAAATAATGTGTTTGGAGGATATATTCGGCAAATATGAAAAAAAGTGGATCGTTTTCTTTTCAGTCCAATTTCTTGATACAACTCACATTGCATATGTGCATAAAAATAAAAATGTGTAGTAACGAGTAAATCTTTTGCATAGAAACCAAACCGTTTATCTTGCACGCAATGCTGACGTATATTGTATTGTATGGAACATATTAGCTAGCTAACGTAATTTGATTTAAATTCTGATAAACTTAAGTGACTGAATTACACGGAATTCAACTGCGTTGAAATTCAGTAGTCTGGCTTCAATGAGTGTCAATCAGTTGCAGCAAGTGTCTAGGTTTCAGTCGCTTTTTCTTCTTCAATCTTTACTCGTAGAGCGGAAATCTTGAACAAACGAAAAACTAACGGTTTTATGCCAAAAATCACCTCCTGACACAAGTTGAGCCGGAAGCTCGAAATAAAATCAACTAAATTCAATAGTGTTTGGAACTTAAATCGGTAAATTTCGATTTTTGGATTGAAAAAAGCGTCGAAATCAATTCTTTTGTATAAACAGACAAAGAAACAACGAAAAATGACAATATTATTGAATAAATTATTCAGAAATCTGACAAAAGTTTTTTTCAAAGGAAAAAGTTAAACTTTATAACTTCAACAGAACAAGAAGTAGCACCCATTACTCAAATTGGTCGATCTTAAAAATTAGGTGGCTCGGCGCCATTAGTTCTCCATTTGATTCTTTTAGATAACCCATTTCAATTGAAATAAATTAGGATCATATCCCACTCCGCAATAAAACAATTGCCATTTAATTTTCATTTCAATTTAAGGCATTGGACAATAAATGAGTGTACTTGTACGGGTATTCTGTTGTTACCAAAATGGAAAAATCGAAAGTTTGGATTTAAAATTGATCAGAGATTGCATATTTGCTGCTGAGTAGGCCTGAGCTGAACTGAATTTGCTAACTCGGGCGCCTGAAGCGGTATTTTATCGCACTTACGATGCAAAATTGTTGTGAATCGCTGGAATCCATGCTGTTTATCAATTATATTTGGGTGGATAACAGCGATCCACAACAATTTAACACCGTAAGTGCGCTAAAATACCGCTTCAGGCGCCTGAGTTAGCAAATTCAGCTCAGCTCAGGCCTACTCAGCAGCAAATATGCAATCTCTGAAATTGATCAAGTGGAAGTGTAGACTTAGTGAACCGTCGCGAATGCTTATAAAGTTTTTCTTGTAAAAAATTAATTTTTGTTCGTACAAAGCCCCATTCAAAGTTCGAAGTTTAACTTTGTTGTTCCAATGTTGGTTCTCTTTATTAATTAATTTAATGGAGTCTGTTCTCCATAGTTGTACATGTGCAAGTTTCCAACATCGTTCTATAAACAAAGCAATAGCACAGTTTCCTCCGCCGCACATTGTGATTGAAATGAATGCGACAAGTGTCGGTTGTAATTAGTTTCTATTATTTCCATTATTTCAGGCATTTCGAGGCGTGTCATAATATGACACTTTCATCGTTTTGATTAGAATTCGCGGCATTTTTTCCGCCTGTATCACTTTTGTTCATATTCAAACTTTTTCTACCCGGCTCGAATTAAAAGCTATGATAAAAACGATGCAATTTTCAAATTCATTGTGTCATCACGGTATGCAATTAACGCTCATTACTTGAATTGGGTTGCTGTGTCACATAAATCAGAAATTGTCGAAAGTCATTCAAATTTAAATTAAGTTCACAAAGCTCGTTATGATCTGATGAGTTGATCGAGACCTGTCCATTGTTCGAACCTGAAATGAATGAAAAATATATTTATTTATAGAAATGCGAATAGGTCATTTGATATTTGCTTTGATAACACCCAAACATGTGCGGGCAGTCATTTTTTTTCTCCGTTGATTTAGTTGAAAAGATGTGCGGGTACAGAAAAGTGATCATGGACAATGAAATTGACCGTCATTGTGTTGTTGTTAATGCGGTTTCGGATTTGTAGTCGCTACAATAGGAATGAAAATGAATATATGACTAAAGTCCTATGCTACTCGAAATCAGAAACCGCATATTAACAACACAATTACAGCCAATTTCATTGTCCATGGTCACTCTTCTAGGGAACATAATTATGTTCAAGAATAATAATTCTTTAATTTGTAATAAAAACTTGAGCTAAAGTTGTCTCGAATGAAAAATATGAAATAAAAATGATAAGAAGTGATAACCAAATAATAATAGTAACTACTGTTGAAGGAATTATGTAGACAAATTCGTTATATATCATTTACTTAAAACCAATTTTTTACACTCTAGAGATAAGTTATGTTGCATTCGTCATTGTATTTAATAATGTACTATTTATTACTTTCAGACTAGCGACAAACTGATTAATGTAAGGCTAATAAAGGAGCCACTTCGAGTAAAATTCACAAAAACCGCTTAACGAGTCATCATTAAAAATATGTGAAAAACTCAGTGTGACGGAATCACCAGCGTATTTTATGGCAGCACAAACAAATTGCTGAGATTAAACACTCCGACACGATCGATGAGTGCTACAATTCGTGGAAATAGTTCAAAAAATTATGTTGCTGATGAGAAAAGCAGCGAAACGGGTCATTATCACAGCGATTTTACTATGCGCACTCTACGGTGTCTACGCATTTTACATTGGCGGCGAGCCACTCGAATATCGAAACAATCGGTATAAAATGTAAGACATTTTCTGGAACTTTTTATCCCATTTTTTGAAAAAATGAAATCCTTTATCCAAAATTTTCGTTTGATTTTTCTTCTAATTGCCCACTTTACTTTGCCAGAAATATAATCGAAGATGGGATTTTGTCGCAGGAGAATCAAAATGAATGCCATATGCCAGATTTGCCGGTGAATTCGCCGGAGATGACAGCATTTTTGAAAAATGAGCCGCCAATTCATTGTGATGATGTTGAAAACTGGGTCTCTTGCGGTACTGATCGAAAGGTATTTGATAACATATCCCAACTTGTCCACATTTTCTGCAAAAAAGATGATTTTTCGTCTTATTTTTTGTTTCATTCTGGTTTTTTTCCTTCTTTCATTTGTGTCTTTTTTCCTTTGTTGTTGAAAAAATGCAGATGCCATGGGTTTGTTGGATAGAAAATTCGATCATCGATCGGTTAGGGCCCATAACATGTGATTTTGTCGAAATTCTTCGGCCGGAAAATGACTTTGATGTGGAGCAATCTGCACGAATTCGATCCAAAGAATTTTATGAACTCAAAAATTCTGACTTCGTCAGAGCCAAATGCTGGACAGATGACCGAGAGTAAGTGATATGCAACTTGAATGAAATTTTATATTATAATTTGCTCCAATCGTAACATTCAACTTCAAAAATGTGATTTGTGCTAGAGGAAAGACTTTTTTACGTCGATATATCTGACTCATTTATCAAAATGCATTCAATTCTTACACCAATCTTTCTATTCATTAAATAGTATTCAATCACGACTTATACAATCAATTCCTGATCAATTTCAAAGTTGACTTATTGCAAATGGGCCTCTTAGTTTCAATCTACACATTTAATATCAAGTCTCATTTTAAATTTGATGTCATCCATCATCCGTTGTTTTGCACAGCAATCGTCAGTTTTGGAAGGGTATTTTGACGGGGATACGGAAGGAGGTTTATGAACGAGCACTGCCCGAAGTTACCAAAGAGTTGCCATTTAATGTAATAATGTACGGTTTCGATTCGCTGAGTCGAAACGCATGGATAAGAAAATTACCGACAGCCTACAAATATATGACGGAACATTTGAATGCCGACGTACTTCAGGGATACAACATTGTTGGTGATGGAACTCCTCAAGCACTTATACCGGTTAGTTTCAATTCTAAGCCTCAACTTTTCATGTGGAACGATTTATTTGTCCTTCGGAAAATCTAAATCCAAAATTCGTTTTGGAAATATATGGCATAAAATGTTCGTAAAAATGTCTCATTGAAAATCGGATATTTTTAAGGACGAAGGAAAAGTTAAAAGTTATTTTCCGATCAAAACTTATTCAAAATGTATAATATTCGATCTATATTTTAGCTCCTCACCGGCTTCACAGAACTAGAACTGCCTGAGACCCGCAAACGAATTTCCGATTCCGGTTTCGTGAACTCATATCCAATGATATTTTTTGAATACGCCCGGCGAGGCTATGTCACTGCGTTCAATGAAGATTTGCCAGATGTAGGTACATTTTCCTATCGACTGAATGGTTTTCAGGAGCAACCCACAACTCATTATATGCGGCCTTTTTACCTGGCTTTCCAAAGCGAAATCAAAAGACACAAACGACTTTGCGTTGGTGATACACCAAGGCATAAAGTCATGTTTGACTATACACAAAAGGTAAGAAATAGGCAGAGAAGTAAGATCACGGTTCTAAAGATCCTTATATTGGAAAACAGTTGAAAAATTATTCATTTCAATCAAAAACAGTAGAAAAAAATGTACAAAATAATAACAATTCAAAAAAATAAAAATAATTCGAAATTCACCTCATTCTAGTTCATGCAAGCCTATCGTGATCGAAGGCCACAATTTGCCTTCAGTTTTCATGGTGAACTCTCGCATGACTCGATCAATTTGGTCGGTGTTGCCGATAATGATCTAAAAGAATGGCTTGAAGGACTAAATAACAATGGACTTCTCAATCGAACTATTTTGGTGTTGATGGCCGACCATGGCAATCGGTAAGCAATTGAACCAATTACTAAACTCTTTTTTTTTGTTGGCGAATCAATGTGCGTGAAATATTCTTGAAATTTTTAATCCAAAACATTCGAATCAACTACCAATTTTCACACTTTTTCATATATGTAAAAATTGTCATGTTTTTCCCTTTTCCAACGTTAGGTTTGCCGAAGTTCGTAACACACTACAGGGAAAATTGGAGGAGCGATTGCCATTCTTTAGTTTTATTTTTCCCGAAGCATTTAAAAAGCGATATTCCCAAGAATATGGCCACTTCAAAAACAATTTACATCGGTTGGTGACACCATTTGATGTGCACGAAACGTTTTTGGATCTATTGCGTGAGTATTTTCCATTTAATTCTCTTTCGTAATTCTTATTCTTTGAAAAATGACATTGAAATGTTCTATTTCCACGTCAAAGATGATAAATTTCCATTAATAAAACCGTCGTTTCTATCTGCAGGCGTCCAAGAAAACGATGACCTATTAAAGAAACAACCGGAGCAACCAATGTCCAACGCAAATATAACGTACGATCAATTGGTGCGTGGAAATAAGTTTAATCGTGCGATATCACTATTGAAGCCAGTGCCAAAAGAGCGTACTTGTGCTGATGCGTACATTGAGCCGCATTGGTGTTCGTGTTTGAGTCTACACTACCTCGACACAAATTCCGATCTTGTGAAACGAGCCGCGAACGCTGTCGTCGACAAAATCAACATATACACCAGCGAAGAGCGCCGTTCGTGTCACATTCTAACACTTTCGAATATAACATGGGCTGGTGCACTTCAGCCACGCAAAACATTGCTCAAATTCAAACAGAATCGTGATTTAGATGGGTATTTGGCCGATTTATCATCGACCACCACAAAAATTACCAAAGACTTGTACCAATTGCAAATTCACGTTAATCCGGGCAACTCAATCTTCGAGGCCAGTTTGACCCACAATTTATTCACCAATCAATTTATCGTTAATATTACGGACGTGTCACGTATCAACATGTATGGCGATCAAGCTCGATGTATCATCGACAAAAATCCCGATTTGCGGAAATTCTGTTACTGCCGCTAAACTATACACAAAAACATAGAAATATTTGTATTTCATTCAGGATTCAGTTCTATTTTTGTGCACAAAAACCACTTTAAAAAAAAACGCTTTTTTCAACGACTTCAACGGAGTATAGTATTTGATGTGAGAATCAAAAGAAAAAGAAAAAATATACGTGCTAAAATACGATGAGCATCGATTTCATTTAAGTCACTACTTAAGATTTGGTGATACAACTAATTCTAGTTAAACATTGAGCCATATCTCAAATCAAAGACTTTTGCTTAATCGTTCACAGAGATGACTGAAGCGCACTCGAGCACTTGTGTTGTTTTTTTTTGTTTTTTTCTTCGTTCTACTTTACCTTTTTGGCCAAATTTTTTTTTTTCTATCAATATTTTGTCTAACATAACAAAGAATTCGTTTTCTGCCCTGAAATGAGAGCTAATATTTGTATTGTGCGGTCACACGCACTTAGTCATTGCGCGTATTAGCTCAATTTTACAATCGATACTTTTGGGGATTTTTCTTAGCATACACCAATGTAAATGTGGTTTTTCAAAAGCCATTCTTCGTTATGTTAGACAAAATATTGATACAAATTTTTTTTGGCCAAAAAGGTAAAGTAGAACGAAGAAAAAACAAAACAAATTAAAAACAAGATGCCTTACATTCGTAAGGTTAACCTTTCTACACTCCCAAATATATAATTTCCAATCAAATCCAATTCTCCATGCATTGAAATTAGGAAAGAATCATATTTTAATCAGACCTTAATATCGGAGCGATTTCAATACAGCGTACAGCGATTTGCGTACAGCGTATAGTGTACCGTGCATCTACCCTACGACCCTAGAATAACGATAGATTTTGCGATTTTCGGCGAGAAAATCTGGGGCGATCCCAATACTTTTTTTACACGACATGGTCGTGTGGGAAAGTGAAAACAACACAAATGCTCAAGTGGGTGCGCTTCAGTTATCTCTGATCGTTCAACGGATATACGGCCAATTCATCAAATGGTTCTAATTCGAAAACATTTTCCCCAATAGAAAATGAATTTGGAACGAATCTATTCGATTATTTTTGTTAAAATTTTAAGTATTTCGAAATATATCAAAAATAATTCACTCTTATATATCAAAAATTGGTTATTGATCTATTAACTAGGGAATCGTGTTTTTTATAATTTAGGAATATTTAAAACTACGAAATGGAAACTATTGCTGTGCTTTGGCCAATGCCAAACTTTTGTTCGTTTTTCTCTCTATTTTTATTATACAATTAAATGTGAATGGAAGTAAGCCTATTGCGATTAGACGCTTTTGCACCTTTAAACATAAATATTCTTTGGATATTTTCATAGGCATGCTTCGCATGATGAGTCTCGGTCAAATGTCTTTTCGCGTCTTATGATACAACCGTAATGCTTAAGAATCGGGTTTAATTTTTGTTTTTCTTTTTAATTAAGGAATAGAAATAGTAAAGGATTAAGAGAAACGGCTTAAATTTAAACCATGATCTCATCATATCTACTGCACAATTAGTTTCTATTGTTTAGCCAGCACCAACATTATCATTGTTTAAATTTAAGTTGACAAAAATAAATTGTGAAACGAAACTTATATATTAGGAGTTTTTTTTTTCTTTGCTTCTTATTTGGATTCGATATCCATTTGTTTATTAATAAATTGTGTAGAAAAGACATTGTACAATGTACTTATTAGTTTTCCGTACACACCGTGTCAAGGGAAAGTATAGGAATTGGTCCCGAAAACTTTTTTCGAAAAATTGGTTTAGATCATCATAAAAACTCATGAACGCGTAGAAAACCACTTTTTGAGACACTTTTCCGTTCGTGTGCCGTCGTCGTTGTCGTCGTCGTCGTTGGTGTTTGTTAACACGATAACTCAAATGATTTAAACATATTCATACATGGGCCATTGAGTATTAGAGGACTTTTGACGCATAAAATGTTATTTTTTGGAGACGATTAATAGAGAAAATTTCTTTCTCTCATCACGAGCTACAACTTTGATTAATATATCATTCCTGCAAAACCACTTCTTGTGGCCATAAGTCCCCTGATACGAAATTGCCCATGTATGAATATGTTTAAAAAAGTCCATAATATGGAACTTCGGCTTTTATCTTTTAAGGCAGTTGGTTATTAGGATTAACATATTCAGCACAGTTGTAGCTCTTGATGAGTAGAATAAATTTGACCAAGACACAATTGCAAAATAATCTACCATTTCTGAATTCTAACCTCAAATGTCAAATAAATGGCGTCATTTCGATAGCAACCGTCACACTTCTATGGCTGTATCTCTTAAACTATTTCAAAGATTTAGTCGATTATTATTGCATTTAATTGGCGTACTTTTAAGCTATCAAACGCCACTCACTTTGCTTCAATATCATTCTTGGTTCGTGAAATATTCGCGTGTGTTGAGGATGACAAATGGAAAATATGTTAAAAAAGTTTGACCGTCTCCATTTTCCACAGAATGATTCGATGTAGCAAAACATATACAGCATTTCGAATCTTCATAAGCTTGTCCATCAAGCTGTGCTTCTAGTTTTCAAATGTCAGCCCGGTTTTTCCGTTTATGAAAATATATAACGAACCGTGCTCTCAATTTTGTCCAGCAAAAGAATGCATTACAGAATGCATTACATTCATTTGATTTTTATTCGTACTACTTTGATTTTTTAATGTTTTTCAATTTTCAAAATCACTTTCATTTCATTATCATGTTATTTTTCGGTTAATTTTAACAAATATTATGTTTTTTTAAATCAAAATTATTTTTAAATAAAGCAGAAACCGATTACAAACATCAAACGAATGAGTTTAAATACTTTTTCTGATGATAAAACACTGAAAATGCGGCTTCGGCGAATTACCCCATGGGGTGCGGTGATTTACCCCATCTGCGGCGATTTACTTCACAAATCACGGTAGTGCCCGAAGGGCAATACCGGACCCCAAAAGAGATCATATCAAAAAAATTTCTTCTATAAAAGTTAGGTATTGACTCAAGCTACATAATGAAACCAAAATTTCCTGAATTTTTTCAATTTTAATGGAAATATTAAACTAAGAAAGAAATTGCGGCGATTTACCCCACCGTACCTATATTAAAATTATTCATTCCTTTATTAGACATAGATTTTGTTAGAGAAAGATTGTCTTTCGGGCGCAAACTGACACAAATATATCGATTGATATTATTCGTAGATTAAAACCAAACACCTTATTGTCAATTTA
>NW_022595252.1:28208-51220 GCF_009176505.1 Sitodiplosis mosellana | reverse complement strand
GAGTGTGTATGTGCGTCATCGACATGAAATCAATTCATGAAACTTTAATATTGAGAATGCCTGTCTTCATTGATTCCATAACATTTTTCGAAAAATCAACTCAGACGAATATGTTTATAATTATCGTATACCATTAATATTTCGACTCACAAAAGGAATTTTGCATGAAAATTAATTGAGTGACCAAAACACGATTATGTTGTAAACCTTAGTGAGTGGGGAATTTCGGAACGCCCTATATACGAAAAATTGATCAAGTGATTTTTAATACTTTTCAAGTTGATATCGCATTTTTTATGCATATTTATTATATTTCATGCAAAATTTTGACAAAATACTCATTGCAATTTATGCGATCGAGCTGACCACTTGAAATGCACCAAAATGATTGGTAGCTATTTCACAGGCAACAATTACAGATCCGACTAACAACAATCGCTATTTTTGAACTTTTTCCTAATTAAAATTAATTCTTCTGTCTTTTCCTAGTACTCCATAAACGTTTTGCATCAAAATTGTTTCAGTTTTCTATCCATTTATGAAGTGTTCCGAATTTCCCCACCATTTTTGAAAATCGCAAAATCAAGGGTTTTTCGCCAACAGGGTACATTTTTTCAACCGATTCGAATTTCAACAAGCGACAAGTGCCAAAAGTTAGGTTTTTACATTTACTAAGTCGTACCACTTTAGAATTTGGAAAAATGTTAATTTTTTAGAATGTTATTAAATTATTTCGATGTGTGTTCCGAATTTCCCCACCTTCCCCTATCATTATATTTTTATTATGATTTGAAACCGTTCCTTCGCGATTTTGTCGCCTTGGTAGGTCAAAATTCGACCAAGTATCCATTTTTTGGCTACTTTTTCGCAAATACTCACCTCAGGACCCTCAAAATTTCCAAAATATATAGCTAAAAATGACTCTACTTAGTCTAATTTTTGACGAGGAATCCAAATCTGTTCATTAAATGCACATAAAATAGTGATTTGGTGGCTTGAGAGGCTCAAATATACTCGGAAATGACTAAAAAGTCGCCATTTTACGCTATATATAGCCAAACAAGTCCGTTTTTTTTTCGAATTTGAAACGTCTCGAGAGCTTTTTCCACCTAATTTTGATGTAGAATTGATTTCCGATTTCATTTTGTACAGATTTATGTGATTTTTGTGTCGTTAATTGCGTTTATTCTAAGCAAAATGAGAAAATTACGTCCATGAGCTTCGGTTTAACAGTGATATTACCTCACAGGGCAAATAATTTTTGCCTTTGCTTTTGCTGCCTTTTAACTTCTAGTGTGGTCCCTTACGAGCATTTTGGGTACCTTAGACTGCTCCAAAAGAAAAAAATTGTGATATTCAAACTCCCCGATCGGTTTTCGAAAATTGGCCTCAAAAAAATTGGTTTGGCATCAAAAAATCGAAAAACGTAGAAAAAAAACCACTTTCTCAAAATTCATCAAATTTTTGAGTAAGGTAGTTTCGGAAGCCATTTTAGATCGCAACATTTCAACCTAAATCATTTTTCTAGCCAATTTTCGGTCGAAACCAGTGAGATGATTTTATTTGGCTCGTCAATATCTATAACTTTCACCAAGACATTAGCCATTAAAAAACCATTCTGGGCCAGTTACAGTGTAAAAAGACCGAAAAAATGGCAATTTTTCGGCATTTTTTGCATTTGTTGCTCTACCAGTCACCCAGGCGGTAGACTTTTGTTCAGATTTTGACTTGTGTCGTGTAGCTAAAACCTATACAAACATTTTGGCACTTGTCAGATTGCAATTTGGATGAAATTTGGCGACAATTGATTCAGGCATAAAAGACAAATTTCAGGCCAGAATGAGCAAATCACAAACATGAGCTTCGGTTTGACAGATAAAAGCAAGCAATTTCTACCTCTACTGTCTTCAAACATCTAGTGTGATCCCTTACGAACATTTTATGTACCTACATGACTAAATCGAGTGATGTTTTCACATATTTCTAGCCTCATATTCGATTTCAACTCTAAAAAATGTAGGCTTTTCAGGGATGGTGTCTTGGCACAAAGTTATTTTTTCCCGAAAATATGGGGAGTCTTCTCAGTCAAAAACTCTTGAAAGTGGCTATTTAAGGTACCTCCCCAACAAAAGTTACGTTTTTCATGCATTTTGCTATTGAATTATCAATTTTTGTTCGGCAGGTAACTCAAAAATACACTTTTTGGATTAGTTTCTTAGTAAAAAGTTATTTTTTTCGAGAAATATTGGGAATCTACCCATACCGAAGCACTTAAGAAAGATTTTTGAGGTGCCTCCGGTCCAGAGGCTCCGTACGAACGATCCGTATCTTCTACGTTTTTCGATTTTTTGAGGCCAATTTTCGAAAACCGATCGGGCAGTTTGAATATCTCAATTTTTTTTTGGAGCAGTCTAGTATGATAGGTATTGTAATTGCCTAACTTTTGATGGATAACACTCATGTTGTGTGACTTACTCGGACAATTTTATGGCCAATTTTCTGACCATCATTTTTTGGGGACGAATCGAATCCTTCAACTACCAAATTTCAAATATCTATGCGTGTTCGATAGAGCACCCTGAAAACTCCCCAAATACAAATTTTAGGTGCGTCAATCGGTTCGAGGGATATTTAGCTTTTTAGGGTGAAATTAAGGGGTTTTGACATATTAATGCATTTTCCTCATGCAAATAATGGTTTGGGGATAATAATGTCTTCGGATAATATACACAGATTGCTTTGATAAATCAAATGACACCTTATTTGGGGCCACTCTTTACCATAGAAAGTCGAGGGGAGCTCAAAAGTTCGAAAAATCGCAAAAAATTTCAATTTTGGGCGAAAAAAGGGTATAATCCCCACTTAACACCCAAAATCAATTTCATATCTGGAAACTCCATAAAAAATCCTATAAATATGGTGAATATTCTCAGTTGATATGACCCCAGCGTCAGCCCTAAATCGAAGTCGAAAGTACGTTGATTCGATTCGCCCCATGTATCTGTTCGACTGCCAAATACGATATCACAAAATACTCAAAATGGAAACCAAAAATGTTATTTCTACGCGAAAGTACTCGATGTTAGCCGTAAAAATCACATATCTTAATCTCAACAAAATAAAAATTTAATGTAATTTTTTGAAATTCTAAAGTCACAAAATATCATAACAGCATGTGCCGAAAACACATTTTCAACTTTTTGCGTTTGTGTGTGAACAAAAACTATAAGTCTATAATGACGAAACATAGAAATACAATTACACAATTTTTGATATATGACACTTGACATATTGGTTCAACCGTTGTCGAAATATCGTTAGTGATTCGATTCGCCCCCACGTATGATAAAAAAATTTCATCTCTATATCGACCATTCCACACGAAATCGACCAAGAATTGAATCAACCCTCTCCGAATTGGCTGAAAATTTCATCGGGTGGAAGCTAAGACCGAAAACAACTGTGGCGACGCGAGCGCCCTCAATTCAAATAGGAAAATCAATGTAATTTCGTAATTTTTTTCTGAACTAAACAGCGCGCCAATTTGAATTTTGTTGATGCTTCCACCCTATGGAAAATTTGCTTGGAATCTTGTTTTCGGTAGAAAATGAGAAAACCAAAATTTTAGGCCTGTAAGTGGCCTACATTTTTGAGTTCACCCAGTGAAAATTTTTCGAAAAATTGAAAAAATCGAAAAAAGGGTTTGCGCCTACTGAAAACTAACTAAGAAGTAGTTGACACATTACCAAACCATTGGTACCGTTGGAAAGATAATTGATGGGGCTACAAAAATTGCGAAGTCACCTACCCACATTGACCCCATTGGGGCCTCCAAAAATGGAGTCAAAGTACTAAAAGTGAAATATCTCAAAAGAGTGGTGTTTTTTTGACATGTTTTTTTCTCGTCAAAAGATGGCCCATATCGCGCCGCTTCAGATAAAAAATTCAAATTCCGTGTATTGACCATTCAATTTTTTGTATTTTTTGGAAAGTAGATCATATCTTATTTTTCAGCTTTTTTGTGTAAAAAATGGTCGAAAATGTCCTCTTACGATGTTTTGATCTGAGAAAACTGCTATTTTTTCGTCAAAATACATGAAAATATGAACATTTGAACATCGGTTTACCTATAAATTTGGTCTGAAACTGACATTTCTCCATAAAACAAGCGAATGGTCAAAATCCGCATACAAAATCACACTTATGGCATAGAAAACTCACCTATGGTGGCCTGGTATGAGTCTATTTCTATGTAATTTTGAACGAGGAATCGATTTAAACTTATCTCAATCCCGTTTGATGAGCCTAAAATGCCGAAAAATGACCCTGTTCCAGCTTATGTTTTCAACTCGCCATATTTTTTTACAGAAAATCACTTTTTCTGCTTCAAAAATGCCATATTCTGCGTTCCAACATCAATGACTTTTATTTTTTGAAGAAATAAACCAAAATATACCAACTTCTCTACTCAGTTCAGAGTTTTATGTGTAAAATCTTCATTTTGAGTGAATTTTCCAATGAAAAAGTCGATTTGAGACCAAATTATAAGCAAATGGATATATTATTGTTCACAGACCCCCATTATTTTTGAAGTAGAAAAAGTGATTTTCTGTAAAAAAAAATATGGCGAGTTGAAAACATAAGCTGGAACAGGGTCATTTTTCGGCATTTTAGGCTCATCAAACGGGATTGAGATAAGTTTAAATCGATTCCTCGTTCAAAATTACATAGAAATAGACTCATACCAGGCCACCATAGGTGAGTTTTCTATGCCACTCTTTTGAGATATTTCACTTTTAGTACTTTGATTCCATTTTTGGAGGCCCCAATGGGGTCAAAGTGGGTAGGTGACTTCGCAATTTTTGTAGCCCCATTAATTACCTTTCCAACGGTACCAATGGTTTGGTAATGTGTCAACTACTCCTTAGTTTGTTTTCAGTTGGCGCAAACCCTTTTTTTCGATTTTTTCAATTTTTCGAAAAATTTACACTGGGAGAACTCAAAAATGTAGGCCACTTACAGGCCTAAGATTTTGGTTTTCTCATTTTCTGCCGAAAACAAGACTCCAGGCAAATTTTCAGCCAATTCGGAGAGGGTCGATCCAATTCTTGGTCGATTTCGTGTGGAATGGTCGATATAATAAAATAAGGAAGAAATGTTTTTCGTCTAAAAAATGTGTAAAATTGAACGAACAAAAAGTGGAAATTCAAATTAGATGGTTTTATCAATTCTTTAGACGATTTTCGCAATTTCTTTAGAAAAATTCTTTAGATGTTTTTTTCACTTTTTTTAGACGTTTTTCTTATAATTTTAGACGATTTCCAAATGAGCCATAAAATAAAAAGAATTACGTCCGTAATCCCGAATTTTTCAATTGATTTAATTAAAAAATAAGATTCTGAAAGTTTCATGTTGATCGCATTTGCAGAATTGGCCCTCAATTTTTTCCAAGAAAATTTCGACAAAAATTGAGGACAAAAAACCAAACTTCTGCAAATGCGATCAACATGAAACTTTCAGAATCTTATTTTTTCCCCAAAAAATGAAACCTCACAAAGTTTGAAGCCAAGCAGAATCGATTTACGGGTACCTCCCATACAAAATTGTCGAAGTTTTGACTAAAGTGACCGATTTTTCAAGAATATTAAATTAAAATCTTCGGTTCAATTTAGACTCTATCTGACCATTTTAGATTTATCCACTTTCGAACGGCAAAACGCTTGAAAACTTGATCTAAAATCAAAAGTCGTGACGCGATATAGTTCCTTATTGTGAGTAAATTTTTACAATAGCGATTGCGAAAAATACTTTTGAACCTCGTATCCAGTGATAATACAGCATCCTAGCGCAGACGTGGGCACTGGGGGGATTTCTGGATTTACCCCCACCTGGTGATGGTAACGTCCGGATTTCCCCCCTCTAATTTGGCTGGTCGTAACCCCCCTTTAAATTTTTTGTAATGGTCAAAATCCCTCCCCTAAAAATTTTAAATTATTATAATAACGGTTCTCTATGTCTCTCTCTCTCATTGCATTAAGTAAACAAACCCAATGATAATGTTTACCTTTGGCCGAAGTCGAACAAGCAGGAAAAAACGCAGTCATATTATGTTTATTACGAAATTTCTCAAAAATCTTCTAAGAATAACCCCCCAAACCACCCCCCTTGCATTTTCCATAAATCTGGTTTGACCCCCACCTATGAAACATTTTCCTTACACCCCCTCCCCCCAAAAAATTTCCATTTTGAACGTCTGACCCCCACCTAGAATTTCGAACCGTGCCCACGTCTGTCCTAGCGTCATCAGATTGTGCTTAAGCCACGCACAGGAGCGTCACTCCATTTTAACGTCGTCTAGAGGTTTTTCATCTGATTTAATATAATAATAATGTTCGGGCACGTAGCGGTATTACGCACTTACTACGTACTCTCGCTTCATACGTATAACAAAGCGTTCATGTGTGGTTTTAAAACAACGCGTGGATAGTTGGAAAGAAGTGTTTATTGATAGTATTGAGTAGAAAAGATATTGTACGTATTGGAAAATACAGTATGTATTAAAATTGAATTTAATGATTTCACTTGGAATCATTCAGGATCATCATTGCTTTTCAGCCATAACATTTTCATATAGTACAAATGTCATGTGCATCAGATCACGTTTTGTTGTAAAGAAATACGAAACATGGTGTATAGATAGACGATAAAATTGTTATCACTTTGGCACTGTCCAACTGTTGAGTAGACAATGGAAACACTGTGTGCCTCTAAGTTTCTATTTCAATTAGCATCGTCTCCTCTGCATTCGAAGTGTACAACACAAGCGTAGTGTGAAAAAGTAAATCACCTCAACAATGCCTAAAACCGAAATTCCAATGCAAAGACCCAGCAAGCCTCCGCAGTTGGCAAGGAAGTCGGTTATGCCATACAGCTCCGTTCGCCTCGATGGTGTGAATTGATGCTCCTTGAAGAAGATTGATAACTGAGACACCTGTATATCAGAACTAATATATAATGTTCAATCAGAATCAATACAGACAACTCTTCCATTAATTCGGCTAACATACTTATCATTATCAGAGTTAATATTTAGTCCATAGGCTTTGAGCTCTCTATCATGATCTAATTTTGCCTGGGAGATATCTGCATCGTAGGTGATCGACGTGCAGGCTGGCAGACAATCGCAAAAATTGCTAAAGTGTTCCCTCTCTGAACCTTCATTCAAATTTTTTCTTAGCATAATATATTCAGACCATTCACTGCAAACGAGTTGGAAGACACCACAAAGCGGAGTGTCTTTCACTCCTTCAAAGAAACAAAAACAAAATAATTGAAAAATTCAATTCAAAAGGAAAACAAAGGAAATCTTTAGGCAATCTATTGATTATTACTTGGCATTGCCAATTTAACACAACCGCATTTTGTGAGAGTAAAATTGGCGAGGCATTCAAGTTGGCAATTGCGCTGCGTATACGATTTAAAGAATTTCAATGAACGCTCTGCATTAAAAAAGCATCCTCTGGAACGAAATTGTGAAATCTTGAGGATTAAGAACTTGACTTGAATGGATGCCATTCGACTAAAAAGGCCACACAAACCTTATTTTTGGTTCGTATTTGCTCAAATTAGGATCTTTTGTGGTGGTCATTTGTGGTTGGACTGATACCAAGACTTCCTGGTCCAATGGCACACGAAAAAAATATTTCGATACTTGAGGCACCTCGTCCGGAGTGTGTAGAACAATTTTAAATCCCTGAACCGATCCACGGTGTAATCAAAATTTTTCTTGAAAGTTTGCAGCCCAATATTAAGTCCAATTTTTACTCCCGCGGCAGGTACTCGATATGGATATGTTTTGTGACTATTTTCGTGGTCAGTATAACCTTGTTCCAAATTCCAGTGAGTAGCATTTGGATTATCTTTAACGGTTAGCATTTCAGGATCGATTCTGTAATTCAAGCATTAGAATGTTTATCAATCAATCAATCGGCATGCAAAAATAAAACGGAGCAAAATTAAGGGAATCGAAACTAACGCGTCGGTGTAAATATCGCGGGAGTTGAGAGAATTCAACGTGAAACAAATACCTTCCTCAGTCAGAATTGGTTTGAAGGAACGCATACAACCATATTCAAGGCTCCTTCTGCATGAGATTATAGTTTCTTCCCTAGTTATAGAGATGTCGTTTAAGATGTCGACAACGGAAATATTAGCTGAATTTTGAGAATCATAGCGATGCCAACGAAAAGGTTCACATATTTGTGCGGCAGCCCGCATTTTTGTTATTCTATAAAGTATAAACAAAAATAAATCGAACTGTCGAAGAAAATAGGAATTAAAATTTCAGGGAATCATTCTTACGTATCATTAGATAAGTTGCCAATCAATGAGCTTGAGTTCTTCCAATTGCTGAGCTGGAGATATGCTTCGGTGTATTTTAGTTTGGTTTTATTGAACTTTTTCACTGGACAAATGGTTACGGTTGGAAATGGTATGTCCCATATTGGAGTGGATTTTTCATCAAAACTCACAATCACTGGAGTTTCTCTCCATTTGCGCCACGGATCCGATATTAAATATCCAGATAGACAAATTGATATTATGAACGCAATGACCCAAAATAGTCTATTCGCAGAACGAAATTGTTAAAACTTGAGGATTTGGAAATTGGCCAGAGCTGTTATAGGCACCCAATCGGTGCCGGCACTTAGATTTTGAGTGCCGCACCTAGTACAATCACAAAAAATAAATTTCGATAATTTATAATTTCATATTTTTTTCAGCAATATAAAATCATATTATTTCTTTAAAAAACTAGCAAATTTGAAAAAATTTCAAAAATACTCAAGAATTATACTTTCAAAAAGAGCACTGATTCAAGTGCCCGCACTTTTGCAGTGCCTATAACAGCTCGGAAATTGGCTTGAATGGATGTTAGATGCATTCGACTAAAATTTCACACAAACCGTTCGCTCCAATGACGTTGCCGTTTAGTAAAATATTGAACACCATTAATGCTCGCACTTGAGAAGTATTCGTCCAGAAGTGTCCAAATAACCTATAAACATCAATCCAGAACATTATCGCAAATGTTATTCGAAATACTTCTTAGTTCATACACTTTTTTCACTTCCACGTTTTTGTCCTCCCAAGTAATCATTATGTGGAGATGCTTCGCTAAACTCTAGGTTATTCATATTTGTGGGGGCATCATTCACATTTTCTCGCATTTTGCTTCAGATTCAACTCCGAACCATAGCTCAACATGTAATATCGGATATTTATTATGGTCGTTTCATTTGCAATCTCGTTAGAAAATTAAAAATTCAACTGTCCTTCAACGCTGAAAAGCCCACATCACTACAAACGCAACACACAATAATTCTGCTAAAAGTGAATGACGGAAATATCGACGCTGGTATTAATATTTGTAGACAGTACACAACAAATGCTAGAAGTAAAAACTGTGTAGTGAGAATGAGTCTACACACTGTGAGCTGCATGTGTGCGCTTATATTTTGTTTTTGTTGGGCTTTGAATCGAAGCCAATCTTTACATATTTAATGGGTGCATCTTCAAAAATGTATACGATGATGATGTTCTGATTTCAATTATGCTCCACTGCGTGCTTACTGAACGGTTTTTTCTTCTTTGACTTTGACTCGTTAAAACGTGCGGAATACAAACAGTTTTGCTTGTAGGTATTGCATATGCATTGTCTGATGTGGTGTGATATTATTGATATAATATTACGCATAAAGCGGTCAAAATTATTTAATTTCTAACATTCACACAGTCATTCAACATATGAAATGAATTCAATGGCCGTTAGATGTTTGAATATTTAGCTCTGAAAAAAAAAACTTTTTATCCAAAATATTTCGTCCGTGCTCAACACTGCCAATTGATGAATTAAGATGATAAAAAAATACACTGAACAACACACAAGAGGAAAGAAATTAACTCAAATAAACGTATCGTTACATTTTCACACTATGTAATTGAAATGATTTCCTAAACTTGAACTAGAGCAACGGTAATATTGCTTGTCAAACATCTGATGCACTTCTGTTCTGCTGTAGAACAACTGCATATGTGAAGTTTTCGAACAAACGATACTGCACAATATCTCCAACGCACACGTAGTTTATTAATTACGAAACCAGTTTATACTCGGCTAGACGGTAATAAATTTGATGTAAACGCGCGCTATGCCAAATGCCGCAAAAAAATGTAAATATGTATGCTAAACTGCGCTTATGTTATTTACTCACAAGCTGCCAGTTTTGAATAACATTATCGCTCTTATTATAATAATTATTTGTCATCTTGTCACGTCTATCTAAACTCGTTCCAATCAATTGACGTTTGAATTGAATTTCTTTATTCCAATCATCGAATGTGATTATCACACACAGCCGCCACAACTTAACGATCATGTGAGCCAACCTGTGGGAAACGAACAACTACCGGTGAGTTAAATAATCTCGAGGGGCTTATTTGTCGTCGCGAATCAGAAATCATCACTGTACGAAGTCCAAGGTGTTTGTTTCTCTTCATTTAAATCTATATAATTATTATTATTACTATTTGAATAAATAAATAAACACCGGTTTATTCAAGCAGTATATTTCCATAAACGTTTAAGGTGTTCATTTAAATCAATCGCAATTGTCAAGAAATCCTATTTGGTTTGTGCAATTTGTAATGTTCAGGAATCGGGTTTAATTTTTCTTTTTCAATTCGGGAATAAAAATAGTGAAGTATTATGAGATACGACTTAAAATTGAACCATGATCTCATCGTCATCATATCTACTGCACAATTATATTTATATATAATTTTAATATATATGTATATTGTTTAAATTTTAGGTGAAAAAAATAAATCGTGGAACGAAAAATAATATATCAGGATTTTTGTTTCTACTTCATGTACATTTGCTTGGTAATGCCAATAAAATGTGTGGAAATCTTCTTCATAGTTTTGATTTAGATTTCAAACAATTTTGCTAAATTTGATCTTTCGAAGAGGTGCACATCAAATTATGTATTTATTGATTATTTTCACAATTAATCGAAGTCTCTAATTTACTATAGGCACCGAAATGTTGGAGGACCATTACACTAAGTGCATTACTCTAGATGGAGATTATGTCGAAGAATAAAACAGTTTTTTCACTAAAAAAATCATTTTTTCATTGTTAGGCCAAAGACTTTTCAGCCCATGTAGTATACGTCGTTTTGATCATTTTAAGAGCCATGGAAACCATCGAAAGAATGAATTTTTGATTCAATCCAAGTGACTCTGGAAGGCTATCGCCGAGTAGATGAAACCAAAAGATGAATAATAACGAAATACGGAGCTGTTCAAAATGGATGGGAATGTACATTTGAATAGCTTCGTTCCCGACTCTAGTGACATCTGAATCAAATCAAAGTCCTTCATCTGTCATGAATTGCAAAGATTGGATTAGTGTGTGAAACAAAGTCGAATCAATTTACACTCACACAATCACAATTCACAGACTTGTCGCTAACAGTAAGGAAACATATTCTTCTCGTCAGTGACAATCAAGCGAAAACACGTTTTGCCGCATCGCTGCTGCTAATACAGTAATTTTTCATTCACAAACCAAAGAACGTTTCAATTCGATACAATCACGGAATTGATTTTATTTACGAGATTTTATTGAATTATTCACATCAATTAACGCAAGTAATCATTTAAAAAGTAGAAAACCATCGGAAGGCGATTGGAAGCATAAAGTCGATGCAAAGAAATGGGCAATGGAAAGAAGTGAGTACATTTTGATAACTCACATGAATATCATTTTTTGGACAAACGAAATAAAAAGTCCCTTCGTTCATACGAATTATTCAATCACTTCATTCTGATAATAAGATTTTTGCAGACCACGAATATAGGCTCGTGCATTCGCCGGAGAGTTGAATACAATTAAAATGTGAGTTCCACCGTTTGCAGACAAATTTCCCATGTAAATAGAAGAACTTGAATGAAAATTGAAAAAGTAAACTGTGTTGGAAACTCATTGCAAGCACGAAGTCATTAATCGCTATGAGATATCTACGCAATGCATATAACCTCCATTTGAGATATATTCGAGTTGAACCATGTACTTTCGTATCATTCAAAAAATGTCAAAGCCCATTTGCAACTAAAACAGCAGTTGTCATCCGTTCTTCAGATCGAAGATCCAAACCATTTGATGAATTCGCTGAATTCGCCACTTCACACAATGACATCGCTTCACCCGATTGAATGAAAAAACTTTCAGTACGTGGTGAACGTCAATAGAACTTGTTCTGAAGAAAAGTGACACAGTCACTCGAGTGGTGCGGTGTGAGACAATAGCAAGTGGTTTTCGCAGAAAACAGAAATGTTCAATTAGATAAAATTCGTATGGCAATTTTTTTTCCACCCTTTCCAAAAACAAAATTTGTCATTGGCCATTGAGCATTCGGAGTCTTGCTGGAAATCTGGGCACACGCATTCTGTGCCACTGAGTGAATTCATTTTCATTTCATCGAATCGTCAATTATTCATCGTCGTCATGAATTGCCTTGTCATCAAGTTCAAGAATCGCGATTCTCGCGACATCAGCAACAAACACCTCGCCGAAATCTATGTGAAAGGTCCAAAGTTTGACATTGATTTGATTTCCACCGACCAAAAAGTCATCTCCGCCCACAAATACGTGGTTTGCATGTTCTCCGGCTACCTCAAGGACTACATTCGCGAATTCAAACCCAAAGGCAAGGCTTGTGGTGAGTACTTTATATCGAAGAAATTTAGTGTATCCAAAGTATTTATACTATTAAAAGAGAGTTCAAATCCTCAATAAGCCTCAGTAATTGAAATATTCGATTGTGTTACTAAAACTTCAACCAATTTCATTTTGTATGCATAAATGGTGAAATCAGCTTCAAATCAAACAAACGGAATCGATTCAAAACAAAAATGTATACTAAAGAATGTGTGTTTCTGTTTCGTTCAACAGTCCCATTGTCCGAGGTGTCGAGTTTCGTGTTGAAACAAGTGATTGACATGTTCTACAATGGCCAGATTATGGTTGGTGCTGAGGTGAAACCGCACATTGTCAAAGCGCTGCAGCTCTTGAAAGTGACAAACGTTGTCGTTCAAAACCCAGATCAACAACAGGCACCCAAACCGCTAAACAATGGTGAGTAATTTACAAGGTTGTTCTATTGCAAATCAGAGTTTTAACTTCTGAAAGAGAAGACTCCATTAGTGCTTCAGCAAAAATTGCGGAGAATTTAATTTGATTTTCTAAATCATTGGTTTATCATTCGTTTCTAAGATCAAGCTCCACAGTTGCCATTGCAAACTCAACCGAGTTTCAATCCAAAGCCTCAGATGCCAACACAACACGTGAACAACCGTGCACCAAACATGAACCAGCCACGATCGATCCAGCCGGCTATGCGTCAACGAGCACAATCGATGTAAGTTCCATTTGATTTATTGGAAATGCAGAACAATTTAGACAGAATCTAACTTCCCTTGTTCACAAAATTTAACTACGCGTCATAAAGAAAATTTCTCGAATCGAATTTTTCGATTTGATACCAAATCGTAAATTTACGTTTCAAATTCGTCATCAGAGGCTTAGAAACGAAAAGAACGAAGCTCAGAATCGACTCATTGGAACGAATTTTAAATCCTTTTATTCGCAATATTGAATTTTCAGCCTAATCTAATCCTCTTTTTCAGGTACATTGAACGCCCATTGCATGGAAGTGTCGTGAATTCAAGCTCGCCGGCATTGCCACAATTCAATGGACTGCCATCTCACATCGGCGGAGTGTCGATTGTAAAAACAAAGGGTAAATGTTTAACAGAAAAAATATTTTTTAAAGTTCATTTTTGACATGGATTAGTATTCATTGCAATTTGAAATGTTTGAAATTCAAGACCTACTTCAACAATATTTCAAGCGTTTAGGAAAAAAAAATATTAAAGAAATTTCAAAGTTGACTTTTTAAAAAAATATTCTTCCTTTTTTCAAAATGTTTCCCTGTCAAACAGTGGCACCGAAGTCGACCTCACCAGCTATGGCATTATTGCAGAATGCACAATTGAGCATCTCACGTGTGCAAAAGCCGATTCAGCAGCAAAACATTGCTCTAGTCACGCCAAATGTTGGTGCATTCGCAATTTCGAAGGAAGTCGGTTCAAGCGATGTTAATGAAGAATGCAATGCCAATGTTGGCCGAGGAAATATGTCGACCGCATGAAGTTGAACCAAGCGTTGAAAATATTCTGTTCATTTTTTTGCATATTTTTTTAGTATTTGATATCAATCAATCATTTGGTTTATGAACACTTCATACTCTATTTTTTACCTCAGAAAAAAATGTAATTTACCTGAAATTAAAGACCAAATGATCATGCATTTCATGAACAAATTGAATCAATCCGCAATGTTTTTTATTCACGAGCATTTCAAACCCAAATTATGCATCTGTCATTAGTCACACAGAAAGACTTGATATGATGTGTTTAGAGACGTAATTGACACTAACACAATAAAAAAACGTATACAGAGAGCATCACCGCTTGTCACTCTCAGTGTGAACGCACATCCTTTTCGTTGGTGAGATTCGAGGCGTGAAACACGTTCCACAACATCATTGTTGCTGCTGACACAACCACTTTTCGTTCTCAAGCCAACCAATAACAATATTCTTCGGCGCAATTATTATTTGTTCATATTTTTGAGAATTTATTACATTTTTCACAACATCTACTACAAATTGATGGAGAATAAAAAGAAGTAAGTACAATTTGATGACTCACGCGACTGTCAGCCACGAACAAGAAAAAAAGTAAATTCTGATTGGATTCATTGCCAATTCGAATTATTTGATTCGTTCATTGCGATACTTTAGCCGAGAATACTTTAGTTTCGATTAAAATGGAAGTAGTGAATATTTGGGGAGAATTTTCGTAAGTGGTTCACATCCAAAGGCAAACCTAACCTCAAACACATTCATTGGTTAGATTAAAATATCGATTTTTATTTATCGATTCCGATTGATTCCTAGGCGATCAGAGTTTCCACCGATTGATGAAGATCAACGCACCAGTGTTCCACTAGAATCTAATGCCCAGATGACATCTTCAATGCAAAGCAACATTCAATTTGCTGATCTATTCGTAGTCAAACAAGAACGTGACATCAAGCATGAGCCACTGTCCGTCAGCGAATTGGTTGATATACCGGCATCAACTTATCGCTCTATTCAGACGCCTGACTTAAATGGCCATGATGGTGACTTCGATTTCTTAAGTCTGAACGAAGTGAAGATCGAGACGAAGACAGAATTCAAGGACGAGAAAGAAAGAGAACCGAAAAGACAGGCTGAAAACGGAAAAGGAGCGGCGGAAAATCAACCAGATCATCCATCGCATGATGAAGTGGTTCCAGATATTGGCCTACGCAACATACTAAGACAAGGCGACAGTGCACACAAGTGTGACGCTTGCGAATTTTCAATTCAGTATGCGTCTAGCTTAAAGCGACATTTGCTAAGGCACACCGGCCAGAAGCCACACGGATGCAATTTGTGCCTGAAACGATTCATATTGAAAGAAGGTTTCTCTAGCCACATGAAAGCTCATGTGGATGAATTTTTGTTTTTTTTCCCGGGCTGTTTGCAAGGATTCAATGGGAAAGACGAGAGGAAGGCACAAGAAGTCAATTGCAAAGCTCGCTGCTATGAATGCCATTTGTGCAAGAAATCGTTTGGATCACTTAAAGGAAATATGGTGAAACACATGTGTGTCCAGGTCCACAGCGGTAGCAGACCATTCGAATGCAAGAAATACTTCAAACGGTTTACAGAAAAAAGTAGTCTGGGCAAACATCTGAAAATTCATACTGGGCCACGTTCATTCCGTTGCTCAAATTGTCGCATGGGATTCTTCCAGCAAGACGAAAGAAATGCACACGAAGCGAAGTGCAATCGCTCTACCTTCGAATGTTACGTTTGTGGCAAGTCATTTGGTTCACACAAATCTAAGTTGATTCGTCACATACGCACCCACTCTAGCGAAACCCCGTTCAAATGTCCACATTGTTCGAAACAATTCAAACAGAAATCCAGTCTCGATTTTCATATGAAATCGCATTCGAAGAAGTTACCGTTCAAATGTTTGATTTGTCGCCACGGATTCTCGAAGCAAAACGTCCATGGAAAAGCATATGCGAACCCGTTCAGGCCACGAGCCGTTCCAGTGCCAACTGTGCCAGAAAAAATTTACACAGAAACCGAGCCTCAAGAGACACATGAATATCCACAACAACAAGAATTGCTGAAGAAAACAAGGACATTACCCTAAATCTCAACATTTCATACCAATTCCGAAAACTAATTCATAAATTGAAACAGCTTCTTGAATCAAAATACTTGAGCAAATATGATCACACAATTACATAAAAATGTTACATTTTAAATGTATATTTTTGTTTGGCAACAATATTCTAGGCTATAAAAATGAACAATTTTACCTTTTCTTTCTGATCCGTTTAAAGAAATTTGATTAAATTCTTTGAACAAAATCGACAACAAAAAAATGTAAATCCCAGTTAAAATGTCAGTGATTCATTCATTTATTATTTGTATTATAATCAAAGTGATTCGTCACGCCTCAATCATGACACATTAAATAGCATTACTTTCAATTTTTCTCAATCAAAATCAGATGTTATCATTAAACAACATTAAAACAAAACATGAACAAAGTATTTGGCATTTAATTTAGAAAATTATGGTTCCACTCATGTGATTCGGCTAGTTTCATATCGAGTGTAGGAAAATCGATAATGCTCGTTGCCCATTTGGTTCTCATAAATAAAGCTTCTTTCAAATAAATCGTAGTTTTTTCCGCAAACCTCAGTTTTGATCGTTCCTTATGCAGCATTTCTAAATTGAGTACGCCTTTATTGTATTCCCTTTCGTTTGGAATCATTAAACGTCGAATTTCGATTTTTCTCAAATTTTTTGAATATCGAAAAAACAGCAGCATATGCTCAAAAGTCGAGTTATAAAAATAAATTCGTTCGAGACTCACAAGACATTTGGCCAATACTTCAATGTCTTTAAGATTATCGCTGGTGTCCATGCTCAATTCCTTGAGGCCAATCAGTGATGGTATGAGTGTTTTGTCCAAAATAGCTTCTACTGAATGTAATTTAACGAATGATTGTAATGATGCCATTTGTCGAATGGATTCCTTATCAAATTTAAAGATGTATAAGTGTAAATTTTTGTAAAATCCTTTCTTTTGCAATTGATTTAAGTATCGGTAATAGGCTGGAAAGTCACGTGTCGGTACATAATTTACGACCATCGAAAAATATTGAAGTTTTATGTTGGAATCAAGAAATATTTGCCGATTTTCCCACATTAAACTTGAATTGACGCCTATACTGTGGAGTTGTGGATTGAATTCTAGGAACATTCTCAGTTCACCGATTCGACTTCCACTCACTTGGCTCATTTCGAAATGCTTAAGCGTTGGATACGATCTGAGAAGCCATTCGTTGCTACTGCCCACCAAAATTCGATCAGCCGATCGTACACTTAACATCTGCATATTTTCGCCATATTTCAAGACTTTGTCATAAAAGTCCCCGTATACACGCGGCCGAACCACTCGCAACACTTGAATTTTACTCATTGTTTCTCTGAGACATTGGATTTTTTCGTCGTTTAGTGTAACAAATTTCAACTGAAGCTGCTTAATTGAGTTACAATTTGCGGCGATGTATTGGAAGCGTTGGTCACCATTGGGTTCATCGTATAAAATTAACACTTTTTCCACAAATTGACTGAATACATCAATTTTTCCGCAGTTTGTATTGTAAGCGATTAAACAATTTTTCTTGCATATTACACTAGCTGCGGCGTAGTTCCGTTCAAAATATTCACCAACGATTAATTTCATCGCACGGCACGTTTCAGCTAATGCCTTCAAATCTTTAAGTGTCAAAAATTCACAAATTTCATCAACACAGTCAGTGTTTAGTTTAAAAATATACGGTTCTTTTTTGTATAATTTAAACAGTTTTCTCGCCTTTTCCCGTGAACTATCATAAAATTTACGCTTTTTTGGCTTTTTCTTCTTTTTATTTGACTCCGATTTGGATGGCTTTTGTTTTGGCTGTGTTGGATCTTTTGATTTTTCTGACTTTAACCGCAGTCGGCGCCACAAAAATTTCACTTTGATATGCATCGTGTCAACTCTGAATCGCACTAAACTCCATGAACGAATGTAATACGGTTTTTATCAATTTGTACGATGTGTGATTACTTTCCACTTCCAATAAGTACTATGACTAACCACACAGATTTTCAACACAAAGATAACAACGTTGTTTTAATGAAATATGTTTTTTCCCCTGTGATTTAGATTCAATGCAAAGAAATTGATTATGTGCTAGATTTATTCGAATTCATTTAATTGTCGAATGGAAGAAATTTTCATGCTTTTTGCTGCGTAATTTTATGTCGCACGGAAACACCATTTGAAAACGAATCAACCACTTTGTCATGGGACATTTTTTGCATACTTTTCACTGCTTTCGCATATTTTTCCCTAGC
Source organism: Sitodiplosis mosellana (assembly GCF_009176505.1). Classification (NCBI taxonomy): domain Eukaryota; kingdom Metazoa; phylum Arthropoda; class Insecta; order Diptera; family Cecidomyiidae; genus Sitodiplosis; species Sitodiplosis mosellana. The sequence continues at coordinate 32,570 of NW_022595252.1, read as the reverse complement.
GCCTTTATAGTGAAATAGTCACAACCACATAGATATGGTGTAATATAAAGTAAATTCGTTATTTCCTTTTTTAATTGGTATGTTCGCCTAATGTCTGATTGATTTTTAATCTTATCTACTGTCAATTGATCAATTTTGATTAATGGTTCCAAATTTTTGAAGAGTATTGTGTTTTGTTGAAGTCGATTGAAATATATTCGATGGTTCGCGGAGAGAGAAAAAATGTGAAGAAAATAAGTATAAGTGAATAACTCAATTCAAATATTCATTTTAGCTAATTCTTCTGATTTAAAATGTCCCAAATGTCGAGCGTTGACTGCATTCAATTGCTGATCATTCAATTTGCTGATCTATTCGTAGTCAAACATGAACGTGACATCAAGCGTTGACTGAAATATAAATTATAAGATTTTAGTCACACACCAAGGGGCTCCACCCTGAGTATATTCTAACATTAGAGTCTATTGTTTTGAATTGATTATTTTGAAAGGCCCTCATAAAAAGGAAGTGAGCTGAAGAGAGATTTGGCCACATTTAACGGATTTGCTATAATTTTTATCTGCGATCGAACTAAGGAAATTCAGATTCGGTCGTTAAACTTCGTTCGTTTATAATCGAAAAATAACAACTTTATCTAATTTAAAATTATTGTTGATTTTTTTTCTTCATTTTTCATTCCATCAAATTTATTCACTTGTTATATCAACCTATAAACATTTTCTATTGAGACTTTTGTTCTCAGTGCGAATTTTCCGACATTGTTCAACATCACGATGTTGTGAGCAATGTTCAATCATTCAAAATTAGAAAAATACTTATCAAAAAGGCCAAATAAAGTCTTCGCAACGATAAAATGGTTCGAGCTTGCTAGTCATCGCAAGTCAGTACACTTCATTCACACAGATTCATACAAATTAACTTGCGATTCTTACCACAGAAAGTACAGAGTATTCATAAAATCTACGAATCAACGTGAGTCGATTTTTTTTTGGATAAACTTTGACTCGAAAACTCATATGAAAGACTCGCACAGTTGATTACATTTTTCGTATTGTCCCGTGACACACAACGAATTAAAAATTACAACTCTTATCAACATGTGGTCATTCCGCTGTTTAGAATTCTGATGCATAAATTTCAAACATGCTACTCATGGAATGAATACGTGATGATAAGAAATGAGTTTCATCTATGTGGCGTCTCGATATCTTGGAATTTCTTTTTATTAGGAAGTAGATAAAATATTTCTATCAAATAAAAAAAACGTGTATAAACGAATGCTATATTTTCATTTTTCCGGTGGAGGAACCATAACACATCTTTTACAAGTGAAAATTATTTACAATCAGAGATTGCTAGCTAAATTGTGCTTTGTATATGTCCTAACTTAAGCTAAGTACACAGTTCCTCGTGAAATGAAAAAATTTCTCCGGTGAAATGTTCACAGGTTATATCTGTATGGTGTTTTTTATTTTCGAATTGCAGGCATAATGATTTTTAATGTATGAAACAGTTAACTCCCCCCAATATCAACACACCACATGAACAAATTTGAATTTTGAATTCTTTCTTTAATGTATTTTGATCTTTCTTATTTTTTTACGGCCGTGAAAAAAATTTCGCGTACATTTTGCACGCGGAATATTTTTCACGACCGTGAAAAAAATTTGTTCAGACAAAACACATAGAAGAATGAACTCAAAAACTGAATTTGTTCATATGTCGTGTTGATATTGGAAGGAGTTAACTGTTTCATACATCAAAAATCATTATGCTTGCAATTCGAAAATAAAAACATACCATACAAATATCACCTGTGAAGATTTCACCGGAGAAATTTTTTCATTTCACAAGGAACTGCGTACTTAGCTTTAGTTTTAATAATTGTAAACGTTAGATTTTTAGTTTTTAATTAATCAAAAGCAACAAATGGCTAGATTATTGACAAAAGCGAAAGAGATGGTATGTTTAATAAATGCATTGTAATAATTGTATGAGCTGTCGATAATAGATTTCTCAATAGTGATTCCGCTGTAGTTCTTATCATAGTCACATCCTCTGTCCTTAATAAATTGCAATAGCACGAAGAGATGAATTTTGTCGTATATTCCCCCAACTCACACGACTCATGAAAAAAATTACGAATTCAGCATGTGATACTGTACATACTGTGATTGATAAGAAAAACTGTCAACAAAATATGATTCATAAAATGAAAAAAATTGAAACGAACCGACTTGATCACGTTCGACTATGGCGATATTCTCATCACACATGTGATGAACTCAAATGTTTTCGATTTGGCAAAATAAAAAGTTTGCACTCAATTGTCACGCGCCAAGGTTTTTCTGTAGGTCTGTTATCCCCTTTTTATGTGGTTTGATCAGCTGACATTCATTCGTTTTGTTTTGATTCTGTTTTGAGGCTAAATTATATTTGTTGATTGTATATTAGAGATGAAGATCGCTTGTTGCTCGAATTAAAGCGTGAAAAATTCAGCAATTCTGGGGGATTTTTAAAGTTTAGTTTATAATATTTTATAAATTAGTAATGATTTACAATGAGTAATTGGCGATTATATTTGATGACTAACGGGCATAAAATGCTACTTTTAAATATTTGCTGATAAACAAAAATCATAGTGGTTTTCCTTCGAATCACATGATGCAGCTATTAATGCGAATGAACTATGAGCATATTGAAAATTCTGAAGAAACATATTTGAATAACCGAAATTTCTTGGTATAAATGATTCGCCAGACTGAATGCATGTTCATCATAGTGAGTATTTTTTCTGAAATTATGGAATCTGATAACAATAAAATCTGGGAGAAATGATTGAACTCCATTTTTCAGTGATGAACTTACAAAATTATTCTACTTTTTTACAATCGCTAACAACGTAATAAACTTATGATTACAAAAATGTTCAAATAAATACGCAGTATCGCATTGCAGGCTTCGCCATTTTTTTTCTGTAAAATTCAATTACGCAGTAATTGTTCATGCGACCAGATAAGAGAATTTTAATTAAATGAATGATTAAATCATGTAGCTACAGTTTTGATATGGGCCAGCCTCAAAATGTAGCAATCTTATTTTTCCCGTTATTTGATACACAAGAAAAAAAACAGTATTTCCTCTTGTTTAAAAAAGAATTCGCGACGATTTATATTTCGTAGAAATATCTATACCAAAATCATCGTTAACATGGAAGCATTTATTTTCTGCAAACAAAATGGCGGCTGGAATTTATTTGTTAAAAAAAGCAACTATTGCCAACGAAATGACACTCGAGAAATTAATTGGAAAATAGTTTTTGACATGTATCCACTAGAAAATAGTTTTGACTATTTACATTGCTCCAACCAATTTAATCTGGAAACCTACTTCTAGGAATGAGAGATATAAAGGAAAGGGGTTGTGGTGTCAAAACAAACAGTCTGTTAAAATTTTATTGAAAGCCACCGCACATCTGATATGACTTGCGAATACACAACAATGTAATACCACAATGTGTTATCATCATACACGAACAATTATTATCAATGTACGAGTTCGTTGCTTTATTGCGATTTTTCATTTCTGGTAAATACCAATTCACAGAAGTTCGTAAAGATTACCAATTAAAACAAAGGGCCCCCTATGTGATTCATACAAAATAAATGCCCCAAGATAATTGATCAGAAGTACAAGCAAGACAAACATATGCTGTATTGTATATGATAACAGACTCAATACGCATATATTCATCTCAACAAACGCATTTTATCACATCATACAGTGTTACTTTTTCGCAGGCCCATGTCGTGGACTGCGTATAAGTATTGCATTTGGCCCAAATTTTAAGACACCCCAAAAATATGATTTCTATCCGTTTTCGAGGCCGTAGAACACGAAAAAATGGGTTTTAGAGCGATGTTTTGTGAGTCTGTTCCACGTCGTACGTTGTACGTTGTACGCAAATTTTTTAATGTAATTTGTTAATACGATAGCTCAACGACCAGTCGAGATAAATGAGATCTGGTGATGGCAGAAGTTTGGGCTTGTTTAGACTTAGAAACCATTAGATTTTCACCCACTTCAGATATAGCCTAGGATAACCTAGCCATGGCCAACCTTTGAAAATCCCTGAAAATTCATACTTTTCTATATATTCTAAAATAGCCCCCCTACATGGTTTTCATCATATCAAACTGCTATTATTTCATCAAAATATTGAGAATTAGAGAGCAAGATTATATCATTTTCCCATGATTTCAGTATCAAATTCGAATTTGTAGGTGAAAATATTGAAAATTTCCGAAATGGTCAGACTTTGCGTACAAAATCGGTCATAGCTCACAAACTAACCACCTTATA
>NW_022595252.1:27304-28198 GCF_009176505.1 Sitodiplosis mosellana | reverse complement strand
TCTCAATGGGGTCAAAAATGCAATTGTTCGCGGTGATATTTTCAACTCGCAATATTTTTTCCACTTGGAATAGAATTTTTGTGCATAAAGCTTGCAAAACGCATACGATTCAGAAATTTCATCTCGCAAACTCCAGTCTTTGTTATAAAATAACAGTGCTATTTGAATAACATAATATTTATTTCTCTACGGCTTTGGTATCATTTCTACATTTTCGTTCCAAATCCCTTGGAAAATACCACTTTTGTATGAAAGTTAAAAGAAACGTTTGAATTCATTTTAATCCAACATTTGATCATTTTTCCAAAAGCCGTGACGCGATAATTTCTAAATATCACTAGTTTTGAAGGGCATTTTAATATTAAGAAATAATTTTTTTATTCATCGATATCTAAATTTTATACGAATGAATACAAACATGACTTTCATTTGAAAGATCTGATTTTAAATCAAACCATTTGAAATAGTTCTGTATGTTTTGATAAATTATTTGTATTGATAAATTATTTGTAATTTTATTTTTTATTATTTGGATTGATTGTGAAACAGATCACTGAATATAGAGAGTATTTGGATCCCACTGCGAAAAAGTTCGTCTTACTACGGTAAGACCATTTATTTTAATTTTCAGCGAGGAGCACTATCAATAATGCCGTCAAAATAGAGACAACCATTGCCACTGTACAATGTACATAGTATATGTCCATGCGAAATGTGCAGAGACAATGCAAACAGATATGCAGATTTGTTTACAAACAACAAAAAATAAACAAAACGAAAATCTCCATGAGGAAATGTATTGGCAATGTAAAACTAAATGGCGAACATTTTACATTTCTTATGGACTATGTCCGATGGACATATACAAAGCAAAAAGTAACATAATTAAAGTGC
>NW_022595252.1:0-22304 GCF_009176505.1 Sitodiplosis mosellana | reverse complement strand
AACATGTGCTCGCGTGACTCACTCGAACAATATTTATGCAAAATTCCTTTTGCGAGGCGAAATATAATTGCCACACGATAACAAAAAACATATTTACCTGATTTGAATCCTCGCAAAATGTCTTGAATCCAATGCAGATAGCAAAACTCAAAAAATATATGATTTTGTCCAAAATAAAGATGCGATCGCTCAGACGGTGTTTTGCGTGCACATGTATCGAGTACTAATGAAAAAGTGAGGCTATGCTATAACAAAACAGTGACAGTTGTTTGGATCTGTCAATCATTTCATTTGGCGGAAAAATTGATCTGTATCACAATTCCCCATGTGTTATAATTCCCCACTTTCCCCTATGAATGAAATATCATTCCAATGGATTCAACTGCGACAGAATGTCCCTTATCGATGTTTGAAAACGAAGCAAAATAAAACAAGACGAAAAAATGCACTATATTTTGTGAATCAAAATGTTATAAATATTTTGACCGTTATTCAATTCAATTATTCTTCAAAACAGAGCTTAAAATAAGGATTTTCTTTGATTCACAATTTGCTGAAATCGAAAAGGGGAGGCAAAATCAAAATCCACAGGGGTGTAAAAATCAGCGAATTGACAAAAAAACACACAAGCGCACACCGCATACTGCACATAAAATATTTCAACATAGTTCTGCTAGAATAGAATGAAACATTTTGCATACTGTATGTCCTATTTATAGTTACAATAGTATTGCATACAGTATGCAAAATACAGATTTACAGGCAATAACATATTATTAACTATACTTAATAACATAATAATAACGGCCGATATATTGGTCCAACATAACATGATAATAACGTTATTAAGATTCAGCATAATAATAACATAATATGCTATGCGTTATATCGCGTGTTATCTTAATAAATCCTAAGATTCGGCGGTAATAACATTTTATTAACTATAATAATAACATATTATTAAGATGGATTTATTAACTCAATTAATAACATATTATTAAGATGCAATCTTAATAACGCTTTTTTCGCGCATTTTTTTCACTGACAAGTTGTTTTTTCACTGCAGAGTACACACATGAATTTTCGCACTGTTGCAATGAATTTAAAATGACTCTTTGAAACGGAATTATCATGTATTGAACTTAACCATTAAGTTTAGGAAATCGCCAGTCCCGACCTTGAAAGGATCAATTTACATCAATTTTTGTCTGCATTGTTATAGGTGCGTACACCATACACTGTACACCCGTAGTGAAAAAAAAAATCCAGTGCTTTCGCGCGTAATGAACGAATTCTCTATAATAATACTTGTATATGTGAAAGTTTCACTATGGTAGCACATTTTCGATACGGTGACGTTTCAAGTTTAAATAAATAAAAGTTGGTCCATCGAAATGGATTTATGATTGTGCGATTCAATATAGAGAATTCGTTCATTACGCGCGAAATGGTACTTTGAATCATTCTCTTTGACACATACACCAACGAACTTTTGTATCGTTTTGCACATTCGACTGACAGTCAGAAAAAATTCGTCGAAAAATAATCCGATTGTTCATTGGAACAGTCAATGTACAATTAGAAACTACGACAAAATCATTTTATTCGATTCTAATAAGTGGTCCACATCAGCCGATGTTTGTTGTTCTGCTTTTTATTTGATATTTCATCACAAATTTCCTTTTTGTTGACACTCGTTGCAATAAATTTCGGAGATTCGGCAGAAAATCAACAGAAAAAAAACAATTTTGTGCAGATAAAATACTGAAAAAAATATTCAAAGAAGAAATCGATTTATTGATGCGCTTCACAAACAAGAAATTCTGTTTTGACAGTTGTGTGTGCTACTCAAACACTCAAAGTAAATGACATTCCACATAAACACCCTGAGCGATGCGTGTTACGAGCACATTGAACGCGCACTGTTCAGTGCGTTAGTCAGCGGCTGAATCAGATTGAACGCATTCAGATAGCTAGCTGAGCTCAGACACGTACATTGTCTGAGTCAAAATGTGCAAATGTATGAATTCTTTTTTGTGTGTGGAACGGATTCCGTGCGCTCATATATGTAATTTCTCTCTGAGCTGTCATTTCAATACACTGGAAAAAATATGCATGAAATTAGCTTTAGCGTGCGCCTATGTTGTAATTCAATTCACAGTAGCCATTTAAGCAATTGTAATGGAAACAATACAGCGGCCAAATTCAAATTAACCGGTTGAAACCGTAATATTCATCACATCAAATATATTTATCGTTTGAACGTCGCGCTTAGTCGCGAAATTTTTCAAAAAGTGAAATTAAATCCATGTTTTATTGGTGAATTCTTAATTCACCGTTTTTTGATTAACATTTTCAAATCTTGATTCACCATTTTGGAATTTATTCACTCTTATTTTAAGCTCTGCTTCAAAATACTGTCAAATCACCCTAAAAACGGGCAACCATATCAAACGAGCTCCATATGGATGTCTTTAAATTTTTTTACGAATTTGCTTTTGTGTTTTACGAACAGCTTTACGATTCGAGTGAAAAAAAAGTTCAAGTGTTTTGCGTGTATTTTCTTCGTTTTGATTTAAAATTTTCTCCACATGAATTGGGACACCGATGACCGCTGAAATTGAACACCTCTTTGGAACTGCATCGAGGTTTATACCCTGGAAATACCCTCGACCAATGAACGCATTCAAAATAAAGTGTTGTTATGTTTCCAAAAGTAGTTTATTCACCTAAGGATGCCATGCAGAAATGTTCAAATGACGTAGCTATGATTAGGTAATAAATCATCTGTTTGAGCCAAATTGTCTGAAAAATAATTTTTAGCATGCTTCCAAACGCTCAAACTCAGTTACCAAGAAATGCTGGATATTCATTCATTTTGATCAACTATGCTAAATGTGGTTGGCAAAATATGGTTCCAAAAAATAAAATAAATGAAATTCTTAGGACTGACGGCGATGCAATGGCACATTGAACCACGGCACCCAATTTGATTTCCATTTTGATGATTTTCAATTTTCCTCGAAACTCCAATCTTTTCGAATGGAATCTTCAACCTTTTAGAACCATTTGGGGATATGGAAAGCAACAGGAAATAATTAATGCACGAAAATTATACTTCATTCAATTTGAGAACGTATGCAACGTAGTACACTGATCTGGTGGAATTACAAAAATCAACTGAAACAGAATAAATGATGGAATTCTTTCCGAAAATCATCGCAAAAGCTTCATTGGAATTCGCAAATTCGTTGCCAATTTGCCAAAAAGAATCTTGATCACAGTACACGTCATTTTGGGAACTTTGTTTTTGAATCATGGTACTATAATACGCCTGTGACATATACAACAATATTTGTATATATACATTACTCAGAAGGACCGCAGTGATAACTGAATTGATAGTGACAAAAGCCCAAGAATGACTGTTATTGATAAAAATGATAATATCTATCCATGTTTGAGTGTGAAAAATCAAGTTCAATTTGGGTCAATCAACCCAGGTTTTTGTATGATATTTTTATTTTGCACGGCACTGTACGTATTATGTGTGCGTTATCACCCTAAGTAGTAAATATACAAACTCAAAATACGAATACTTGCCATTTCTTTAAATCGCGAAATATGTTTATATTGAGCCATTAATATCGTTTGTACCTCAATGGAACGCGGATTTGGCCGTTAAAAGGTAATTCATCAGTTTACATCACTAAACTCCATGGGTGTTGAATGTCATTCAACGCCACTAAGCTGTAGACATCTCTCTCCGGCTATACGGCAAACAACAGAACCAACACTGAACATGAAAATGACATGTTCAATTGTGTTTGTTTCGTTAGTTTCAACTGTGCCGCTACGAGAGGTCACTTTTGTCGTTTCTTGTTATTTTACATGTAAAATCAATGGTAGTAGACGAGGATGCTAAACTCATCATGTTATGTAGAGAAAGAAGAAAGAGAACCAGAAGATCTCAAAAAGCATTTTTTGTAACTTGTTTCAACACGAGAGAATTCTTATATTGAAATATCGGAACCGGTATATCCCGTGGTATCACGATTATATATTGCAGATCTCTAACACGTCCCATAATGACGGCACTTCTACAAGCAAACAAGCAATGTGTATAATGTCTTTTTTAATTCACACATCTCTCTGCTTCGTTTAAGTTTCTTCTGTAGCCGGTGCATTTCTTACATAACAAAGAACCACTTCTACACTGGTCAGGTGGAATTCCCAGATTTTGGTAAATAGAATAACAAGTAAAACTATTTTTAGATCAGTCGTTCTTGAACGTTTCTTGAACGAGGTTCGATTCTTAGGCTTTCCAATCTGCTCGTGGTTCAATCGCCTTTGTTTTTATTCAAATCGAACAAGTTCTCAACCAATTCGAAGTTCAATTGATTAAAAATAATATTTAGTATTAATTAATAAGAAACAGTTCAAACTTTAGAGTAAATTATGAAGTTCCTTTCGACAATCTTGACTTTTTTCCTTGTTATTTTGGTTAGAGCTGAAAGAGGTAAATTGTTAGACCGTAAAATCATATTTAAAAGTTTAAATCGAAGTTTATTGAAGAAACAAGAGTGAATTTTGGTGACAACATTAAGGGAAGATTATTGTTTTTTTCTTTTGGCAAATTGTGCAACAGAAACGGATCAACCGGTCTTGAACCTACAAAAAGAAGAGTTAACCACATCAGCACCGTCAATTCCATGTCATTTTGAAGGGGAATTAGCAGCTATAAGTGAAAATGGATCGAAACAACGTCCATTGAACAGAAATTTTCGTTAGTTTTTCTTTTAAATGCAATGCTCTCTCTCCGTGGATTTCATACAAACTTCCCATGTAGACGATCGCAAACAGGCAAAAATCGAAAGAAAATGTTTAAAAAAGCCCAATCCAATGGTGTTATCGGCACATCGAAATTTGCGCTCCTTATCACTCAGTTTTCACTCCGAAGCCAAATCACAACCAAAACCACCATTACAATAAATCATCATTCCAATGGACTTGAAAGTGTATTGAACATTTTTGCTTCAATTAAAGTGAAACACGATTTCTATAGTCCACAGATATTTTACGATTCACTTTCAAGCGAAGAGAATTTATGTTGCACTTTTCAAAATCAAGAATATTGTGTTACGGTTATCCATAAGTGGTTCAACTTTAGTCATTTTTATTCCCGACTACTCAATTTTGTATCATTTATTTTCCATTTGCTAATACCACTCCTCTCATTTTCCCATTGTAACCTAATAACATCTTTGAATATCAATATTCGTGATCACGATGCTCACTCTTCCACTCAATCACTTGTTCATTATTGCAGAGTGTGGTGTTCGACCGCATATGCGAATGAGAAGAATCGTTGGTGGAAAGGATTCCACGTTTGGTGCATGGCCATGGCAGGTTTTAATTCGTGAGCTAACGCCAAATTGTTCAGTAACTCAATACAAATACGGCGGAGTGTTGATCTCAGACAGCTACGTCTTAACTGTAGCACACTGGAGACCAGAGTATGAATGCATTTTCCACCATATCGTTCGCATTTTAATGAAACAATTTTATTCATGATTTTTTCGGATATTCTTCCATAGACCAAATGGAGTATTGGTCGCAGTATTCGGAGAGTATGACCTTTCTAAAGATTTAGAGCCAAAAAAATCAGTTACAATAAAAGTGAAAGAAATTATATACCATCCTGAATTCAATAACCGTACATTCGACAACGATTTGGCGCTATTGAAATTGGAGAGACCGATTCAGTATGATACACACATTGGTAAGAAAGATGTTGAAATTTGTTGAAATCAAATCTCGGTTGAAATTCTCACCTTAATTTTTGCGTACAAAAATTAGTTCCGATTTGTTTGCCAGTCCACGGTGCGGATTTCACAGATCGCATTGCAACAGTCAGTGGATGGGGACGATTGAGATATGGTGGTCGTTTTCCAACTGTTCTACAAGAAGTTGATGTAAAAACACGTGAAATATTTACATTTTCTTAATTGACGAGAGAACGCATTTCAAAATGCTCATGTCCCGGTTGAACGCGATAGGCTTTGATGAAAGCCTACATTCGTTCGATGGGGCTTCCATAATTTAACACATCGGTCAATAAGTCCCGAGCCTAACCACCGTATGGCGCCACTAATGAAATATCCACATGATTTTTCGAAAGTACCAACCTTCAAAAGATTACTGTCAAAATTTCATGACATTTGGACTATTATTTACCTAGTTACAGTGGTTTAAGTGACGCTACTTTTGTAATTTTCAAAACAATGGATTCAAAGCAATTTCGTGTGTTGATTTATCATTGCTATTTAATGGGTAAAAATACCGTTCAGGCTGAGGAATGGCTTCAAAAGTGTTACCCGGGCTCTGCTCCATCAATTGCAACCATCAAACGATGGTTTGCCGATTTCAAACGTGGTCGTACGGACACCGATGATGCTGAACGCTCTGGTAGGCCAAATGAGGCAGTTATTCCAGAAAACATCACAAAAATCAACAAAATGATTATGGCCGACCGCAAACTGAAATTGCAGGAGATAGCTGACATCCTAAAGATATCAAAAGGCAGTGTGTACACAATTTTGCATGATCATTTGGGCATGAGAAAGCTGTGTTCGAAATGGGTGCCGCGTTTGTTGACACCGGAACAAAAACAAAATCGTGTCGATGATTCGGAGAGCTGTTTGACCATTTTTAAGCGCAATCCGAACGAGTTTCTGCGTCGTTATGTGACCATGGACGAAACCTGGGTCCACCATTTCACTCCGGAGTCAAATCGGCAGTCAGCTGAATGGACAGAAGCCGGTGGAAGTCGACCAAAGCGCCCAAAAACACAAAAGTCAGCTGGCAAGGTTATGGCCTCAGTATTTTGGGATGCGCACGGAATAATATTCATCGACTATCTTGAAAAGGGAAGAACCATCAATAGTGAATATTACATAGCATTGCTAACGCGTTTGAAGAAGGAAATCGCCAAAAAAAGGCCTCATATGGCAAGGAAAAAAGTGCTCTTTCACCAAGACAATGCACCGTGTCACAAGTCGATGGTTACGATGGCCAAACTGCATGAATTGGGCTTTGAATTGCTTCCCCACCCGGCTTATTCTCCAGATCTGGCCCCCAGTGACTACTGGCTTTTTGCCGATCTCAAAAAAATGCTCCAGGGAAAAAGATATGGCTCGAATGAGGAGGTGATTGCCGAAACTGAAGCCTATTTTGAGGCCAAGGACAAATCGTTCTACAAAACTGGTATCGAAAAGCTAGAAAGGCGTTGGAATGATTGTATCACTCTAAAAGGGGACTATGTTGATGAATAAAATTGAATTTTGGCAAAAAAATGTTGTTTTCCTACTTAGGCTCGGGACTTATTGACCGATGTGTTATATGTACATTTTAAATACTGAACGCCTTGGCTTTCATTGCTATTCTCACTTCTTTCGCCTAGGCGTTCAGTATTTAAAATGTACATAAAAACTATGAAAGCCTCATCGAACGAATGTAGGCTTTCATCAAAACCTATCGCGTCCACCCGGGGTATTGATGATTTATTCTATATCAATTACATAATAAATCACTTCAGGTACCAATAATTGAAAATAGCAAATGCCAGGAAATGATTCATAAACTCGGTTATACCAAGATGATATTGCCGTCAACATTGTGCGCAGGATATGATGAAGGTGAAAAAGATTCATGTGAAGTAAGATTTGAGCAGAAATCATTCTTGCGTTATTAAAATCGCCAAATATCATTCATGCACGAGTGTATCACAACAATACTCATTAAAATAAAATAGAAAAAAGAACCAAATTTGAACGTGAAAAGTCAGAATCTCGTTGACTAATTGTTTCGATTCACGCAAAACGATTCTAAATTTGAGTGTGTTTTATCTTTTGCAGGGTGATTCTGGGGGACCCTTGGTTGTACAAAGACCAGATAAACGATGGGAGCTTGCCGGCACTGTATCAAGTGGTATAAAATGTGCAGCACGATTTCTGCCTGGTATTTATATGCGTACGTCGCTAATATTTCTAGTAAAATCAGTTGCAGAGCGTATTGCACTGTCAATATGGAAGACCTAACGGGACTTTTTTCCAAACAATAAACAATGGTCCATAAGCGTTAACATTGGCAAACCAAATTCACAAATTTTTTCTATTTTCCTATTATTATTGTTGAATAATGTTCTAATTTTACTCATTTAAAATTCCGTGTCTCCCCCCTATAGGTACGTCGTATCATCGATTTTGGATCGAGAGTATTATTGGAGTTGCGAATGACGAAAAAAATTACATGAGCACTGGAAGAAGGATATAAATACATGTACAAAGAAGATTTCTCAGTAGACTGTATTTTTTACAGTATTTTCTTACAAACTGTCTCCACTCGTATTTACGCATTCTGCTCCAAGTTTTGTGATAGCAACTGGAAGGCGCGCAAAGTTCGATTTGATGAACGCCATTTCGGCTTTGATGGTTTTGCTTTTCGCTGCTGTTTTATCTTCGAGAACGTATTTTGCATCATCTTCGGGATTTAGTCCTTTGAAAAATTTTATAATTGCATAGAAATTATCGGCGTAATATTATTACGTATTGATGCAGACATAAGTCAAAATAAGTCTTCCAGAAAATGGCAGAAATTTATAAATAAATATTTTATGTTAGCCTTAACTATTAATGGTTTATTTCCATATTTCAAATTGAAATATTCATTATGATATACGCTTTGGTTTCAAGCAGGGATCGAAACCAAACCAAACCGAATATTTGGTTTGAGTGTGTGAACAAATCAAACCATTCGGAATGATCTGAAAAATGTTTTGTATGGCACACAGAAATGTTTATGTTTATGCTTACGTGTATTAGTGTACGATACTAACACAGTGACAACACTCATGAACGTTGCTCATACAAACCATTCTCAGAACGTTCCGCTTGATACGGTTTGCTCCGATGAACAGAGAGCAAAGCAGTGAAACCGTTCTGAAATCGGTTTGTATGAGAAACGTCAAACCGTTTTCGATCTCTGGTTTCATAGTAATTTCAAGACCAAATCCTGAGAACCCATGGATCAGCCCGAATCCACTGGATTTGAACTTTGGGCCATCAAACCAGCCGGGTGTCTACATTCCCCCTAGAGAGTGACACCACGGTCAATTTTTCCGATTTTCCCAGCCGTTTTCGAGATATTTCGATGTGTAAATATTTATTGGTTTTAATTTACCACTTAAGAGGTGAGTTTGGATAAATTAGCAGAAAAGCGTATTAAAGTTCGAAATATTCCGTCATTCTAAGATATTTTCACTCTTAAGCTAAGTACACAGTTCCTTGTGAAATGAAAAAATTTCTCCGGTGAAATTTTCACCAGTGATCTTTGTATCAAGTTTTTTTATATTCAAATTGCAAGTATAATGATTTTTGATATATAAAACAGTTAGCTGCTATCATTTTCAACACAACATATCAATAAATTTGTGTTTTGAATTTATTCTTCTATTTATTTTCGCCTCTACAATTTTTTTCACGGTCGTGAAAAAATTTTCGCGTGCAAAATGCACGAGAAAAAAATTTCACGACCGTGAAAAAATTTGCTGTGACCGAAATATATAGAAGAATAAATTCAAAACACAAATTTATTGGTGTATTGTGTTGATAATGATAGCAGCTAACTGTTTTATTCATCAAAAATCATTATACTTGCAATTTGAATATAAAAAAACTTGATACGAAGATCACTGGTGAAAATTTCACCGGAGAAATTTTTTCATTTCACGAGGAACTGTGTACTTAGCTTTACTAAAATCCATCCATTTAGCCTCCATAATAAGCAATGTATTTTTTGTTCAAGCTATCGAATTACGTACTACAAAAAAAAACTCGGAAAATATCACGGAGGACGGTAGTCCTGATGCGTCGACGCACCATAAACTGTGCCAGTTTTTGCGTCACGAGTATATATACAGTAAGTATGCTATTTTCTCAGGATACTATTTGGGCCCCGGCATGTTAGGCACAGTTGGAAAGGTCTTGGCCCAATTAGTCGGAAACACCATATACCTCATGCCTAAAGTGTGGTCTAGGCAAAAATATAGCGGTTGAAAAATTTCGATGAATTTTCAAATATTCATTCACCCATATCTTACCACCCCCTGGTCTGAGGTGTCCAAGAGAAGCTCCTCCTCGCCACCTTTCCAACGCCGGTCTAAGTGCCCCGATTGGTCCAAAAACGAAAAAGTTATGGGCATTGGCATTTTGATCTTGATTTTCTATGAAAGTATTGATTTGGATGTGCGTCCGTCCGTCTGTACGTACCTTCTTCGGTTTCCGATGCGCATATGCCTTAGTTGTAGCTAGTGTCGAACCACATCGAAACCAGTCCTTAGATTGACATTTGCATTACAGGAGAGCTGGCTATGGCTTCACTAGCCTGCATGTATACGATTTTTTCAAGTATTTATTTCGCACACTAGATCAACTCAGACACCCATCGGGCAAACTTAGCTCGTAATTATTTGAGAATACCTTCAAAAAGTTCCATACACACATGCCAATGTTTATGTGATATAAAAGAAAAAAGTCGATTTTTATGAAAAATCGACCCCCTTAAATTTCACGCCAAAGGCGATTTCTCAAAAATGAGTTCGACAATTTTTACCAAAAACTGAGCGTTTGTAGCCGGCTACCATACCAACAAAATGGCATATGACACATATCCGGGAAAATTCGTATTTCGAAGTTCTGGGCATAGGCAATTCATCAATGAACGGAATTTGTAAAAAGAGTCGCATTCTACGATGAAATTGCTGTCGAAAACACGCATTGACTGGCTGGAAAGGCTCACGAAAGGCCATATCCGCTCAATTTTCGACGAGCAATCGATTAAAAGTGGTCACAATGCGATCTGAGGGCATTTCATGGTCGAAAAATAGGTCGGATTGAAGTGAATTTTTCAACTTGCTCTATTTTCACTGGAAATGATGTTTTTGTTCGGAAAACACGTGAAATAGACCTCTGACGACATTTTGGTCTTGGAAAACTGCTATTTTTTCGTGAAAATAATG
The DNA here is from genome assembly GCF_009176505.1 of Sitodiplosis mosellana. Lineage (NCBI taxonomy): Eukaryota > Metazoa > Arthropoda > Insecta > Diptera > Cecidomyiidae > Sitodiplosis > Sitodiplosis mosellana. The sequence continues at coordinate 11,227 of NW_022595252.1, read as the reverse complement.
GGAGTCCTTGAACACTTGAATATCCATTTCGTTGTCATTTTGTTCAAAAACCGGCATTTTGGCACCTGAATGTATGAAATTGAACTTTTGTTCGGGGGATACATAAAAAATGCACTTTCCAGAGCTTTGGTGGTTGGGAACTAATATTTTTAAATGAAATAATGAGAATCCACAATCGTTTCAACACTCTTTTTATGGTGCAATTAGAGGAAATTGGGACTTTTTCAATGGTAGTGGAAATTAGATAGTGCAATCTCTAGAACTTGTGAAATTAGAATGCAAATGTGTTACCCAGAAAATTGCAATTTCCTGATAATAAGACCTTAAAATAGACATACTTCTGGTAAAAAAGTATTTTTTCCAAAAAAAAAAGCCTTACAAAATTAGTGATATCAGATGAAAAACCTCTAGACGAGGTTAAAATGGAGTGACGCTCCGTGCGTGGATTTACCACTCAAAATGACTGATATCATTTTTAGTGACGCTAGGACGCTGTATTACTGGGAACGAAGTTCAAAAGTGTTTTTCGCATTCACTATTGTGAAAATTTATTTACAATAAGGAAAAATATCGCGTCACGACTTTTGGACGGCAAAACGCTTTAAAGCTTTACTTGAAGACTAAATTCAAAATTCGATATTTTTCCTTATTGTAAATAAATTTTCACAATAGTGAATGCGAAAAACACTTTTGAACTTCGTTCCCAGTAATACAGCGTCCAAGCGACACTCAAAATGATATCAGTCATTTTGAGTGGTAAATCCACGCACGGAGCGTCACTCCATTTCAACCTCGTCTAGAGGTTTTTCATCTGATGCAATATTTTGTAAAAATAAAATGTACTGAAAATGACGAAAAGTTGGTTCATGAAGCCATATGGCTACAGTGCTTTTTTACAAAATCCAATCCAGCAAAAAACTTCTTTGAAACTTTCTTTTTCCATATACACCACAGGCCATAAGTTTGGATACCCCTATGAAACGTTTATTTCTAAGTTTTTTGAACATTTTGACTTGAAATTTAGTATTGGATATGAAAATATATCGAAATTCTGACCGAATGGATGATTTGGAAGATAACATTTGGCCGGCCTATGGCCATCTTTTGGCCTTTGAGCTGTGGGAGCCAAAATCGAAGTCTTAAACGGGCCATCGGATTAAAAAGTTATATACGCCATTGGAAAGGTCTTGAAAAGTAGATGTGATTTTTGGTATTAAACATCAAACGGCCGGCGTTTGGCCAAGATATGACCGTTTGTAATTTTTGGCCGAAATCTTCAATCAGCCATATCTTGGCCAAAAGCTGGCCGATTCTAATGTTTAATACCAAAAATGATACGTACTCTCCGAGACCTTTCCAACGATGTATAGCATGTTGAAATTGGACAAGCGGTTTGAAATTTAAAAATTTTGGGCCAAATTCATTCATAGGGGTATCCAAACTTATGGCCTGTGGTGTATGTAAACAACAACTTACGTCCGACACACGAAAAAATCTTACAAGTCGGAATAGTGTCCCGCGAAAATCCGTACGGTTTGGTCACCTTAACCAACAAGCATAACTTGTGCTACGGGTTTGAGCTACTAATGGTCATGCCAAAGTTTGTACAAGCCACTTCTAGGTCACTGATACTGTTTTGCAATTCTTGCTCAGAACTGCCAAACAGGACCAGACCATCTGCATACGCTAAATCAGAAATAATATTACCACCCAAAGTTACGTTTCCCCTCATTTTACGAACAACGTTAGAAAATACATTTTACGGTTTGAAGGTTAAACATCAATCCGAAGCACTTGAGACGGGTATAAAAGAAATAAACATATAATTTGCCGTTTGTCTGCAGAAAACCAATGACGTTATCATTGAAATATTCAAAATTGAAAAAAAAATACGATTATCTTCATCAATACTAATTATCCGTTCAATGCACCTGATGTGAAATAAACTTGACCGAAGATTCCATTATCGACTATCACAACAGATCAGATAATAGCATTAATTTAAGATAACTGGCTCTGGCTGTAGCATGAATGAACCAACTGCATTTATTTCATTTCTTGCAAACAGCATAAAGTATGGAAGTTTGAAACGAATAATCTCAATAATGTTGGCAAAAAACCTGAATATATGGGCGAAAGAGGTAAAGCAGGGTGTTTGTTCCAACTAAACAAATTTCGATGATTATATGATGATAACAAGATTTGCAAGTCAGTATGAATATTACGTGTAAAACATGTATTAAGTCAACAGAAATGCAATGTAATTGGAAAGCATTAAACAGAAGAAAAAAAAAACTCGAAAATGCTATTTTTGGACGAATAGTTAGAATGGTTGCGTGTTTTCATAGCGAAGCCTCAATTGATAGTTCAAGTAAAGTATAAGATCTTCTTTCAGTTCTCGTCATTGTCTCTCTTTACTCGGATCGGTATAAGAGAAGTAGAAGAAGTTGAGTGAGACAAGGTATCTATTTGAGATGTGATTTGAATTTTTAAATTTTTTTTTTGTTGAAAGTTTGAGAATTCTAGAAAAAGTACAATTGGTATATATTTCAGCGTGATAATTTGAGCATCATCAGTCAAGCTAAATTCGTTCACACGACGAAAAAACAGCGAATTTTCGTGAAATTTAACAAGATGAAGTTATTCTTAGCATTTGTCCTCTACTTCCAAATTGTTACTGCGGCACAAGTTTTTGAAAAAAATGAAAAAAATTCAGATGTGGTCGATGCAGCTGAATTCGATTCAGAGAAATCTGTCACCGAACTTAGTTATGGAGACAATACTATCAAGTTTGTATATTGAATAATGGAGTAATAAAAACGATATTTTATTAGACTTTTTGCAATAGGATTCCCACAACGTTAATTCCATCAAGCAAAGAGGATCAATTACGTACTTTTATTGCAAAGAGTAAATAAGTGTTTCTCCAGAATTGAGAGCAGGAAAATATTCTAAAAGTTCATTCATTCATTCAGATCAAACATCCGAAGTTTCGAAGCTTATAAGAGAAGGTGTAAACCTGAATGTTCTATACAGTGATGGAGAATATCCGCTTGTACTTTCTACTAAGGAAGGTTAATATTCCAAATATGAACTGAAATAGAATTTCGGTAACGTATCTGCATATGTTAAGATTCATAAACTTGGAACATTTCTATTCGTGGGACGTAAAAGAATGTATGTTTTTCTCTCGATATTTTTTTAGAAAAAGAAAGTATGTTGATTTGATTTGTGTTAAAAGAAAGTATGTTGGAGTACCATCTAGCCTCCGCGGTTTTTCACGGTTTCCGCGGAACTGATGAGAGATAACAACTTGGTGTCTTGAGAAAAGTTGTAGTACTCGAGGTAACATTGCTGAAGACAGTTATCTCTTATTAGTTGCGCGCAAATCGCAAATTTTGAATAGAACATTTGTTTCTTATCATTTTTCGCGCTTTCCGCGGAACTGATACGAGATAAGAGATAACTAGCTTGAGTAATGTTATAGAAGACCTTGAGTACTACAACTTTGCTGAAGATACAAAGGTGTTATCTCTTATCAGTTCCGCGGAAACCGTGCAAAACCACGACGACCCACCAAAAACATACCTTCTTTTAACCATTATTTGTAGTTGCAATTAAAGGTGTCAACGGACAAGCACCTTGTCCGTCTGTCCGTCCGTTCAGGGCTCTTGAAAATTTTCTTGTCCGTCCAATCAACGCTGAAAAAAATGTCTAGCAGTTTTGAACGGACGGACGGACAAGAAAATTTCTGAGGGTCCTGAACGGACGGACGGACGGAGAAATTTTCATTGATTTTTGACGTGAAAATGGGTTTGAGGTGTTTCAAAGGGGAAGCTGCTTACAAATCAGTTACTAAATATTTTTTTTTAGTATTTTCTACGCCAAAAATCAATGAAAAACGTAATTTTTTGTCCGTCCGTCCGTCCTAGGGGGATTTCTCACAGAAAAAGTTTGAGCAAATGTACAAAAATTTCTATTATTTCTTCTTTTTTTTTGAAATTGTATGAAAATGTACTGTAATGACAATTTTGCTTGAATAAAAGTGTTCTGGAAGTGGATTTTAGAGGATCCTCAGGATCGTTCAGAACTGCTCCCGATTCTGGAAGTGGATTTTGGTGGATACTCAGGATGGACCAGATCCGGTTTGACATTGCCCTGGCCCATCCTGAAGATCCACTTCCAGAACCGAGAGCAGTTCTGAACGATCCTTGAGATCCACCAAAACCCACTTCCAGAACAATTGCATTGAAGCATAATTCAAAAGTTCAGTGTAAATGTACATTTATTTACACGAATTGACAAAAATTGATCGAATCGGACCGAATTGAAGAATTTTTCAAAATTTATAAGAATTCATTCATTTTTTTCGTGAGAAATCCCCCTAGCGTCCGTCCGTTCAGGATCCCCAGAAATTTCACTGTTCGTCCGTCCGTTCAGAGCCCCCAAAAAATTCTGTTGCCCGTCCGTCCGACCAAGTTGAACGGACAAACTTGCGTTCTTTTACGTCTCACTAATAGATTTAGGGTGTGATTTAATTCAGAATATTGATTTTTCGGGACTCAAGATTATCAAGAGCAAATGAAAACGAGTCCAGATCGTATTTCAGGTAAAAGTGACATCGCTAAATTGCTTCTCGATAATGGGGCTATAGCTAACGTCAGAGATGGATGGTTTCTGACTCCACTTCACTGGGCTGCTAAGAAGGGTAAATTCATCCAACTGAATCGGTTTAGCAAATCTCACATCGCATATGATTTAGAGAAATAATAAATATGCATATTCTTTTTCTATCGAACTTTTACTTTAGGTAACGAAGAAATGGTTCGCCGTCTCATTGCGAATGGGGCTGATGTTAATGGTCTGGATTATCTTAATCGAACTGCACTCCATGCGGCTTCTCACGAAGGTTGTGCAATGTGCATTGATTACAATCGCATTCTACTATTTGATTGGTTCATTCTTCCTATTTGTTTTTGTTGTTGTTGTTTTTTTTTATTCTTTTTATTAACTTGTCTTTATTCTTTCATATTCATCATATGAATATTTCCGCTGAGAAATTGAATCGATTGATATTCTAGGACAAGCCAAAACTGCCAAAATCCTCATAGACCATGGAGCTTTACTAGACGAAGTCGATACTTTCGGATACACGGCCCTCCATCTCGCTGCATTAAAAGGCACTCACGAGTTTTTACTTAAAATTGTTTAAGTTTTTTTTGCCTGCCGTTTTTGGTTGTATAAACCATCTCTTCTTGAAGGAACTATCAATTTATTTCATTGATTTGAGTTGAATATATTTCTTTATTGAATTGCAAATACCGATTGTAGGCAAGTTTGAAGCTGCTAAAGTCCTGATTGACGGTGGAGCAGACGAGAATGCCATAGTATATTTCAACAGATCACCACTTCATTTAGCAGCCAAATCAGGTTTCAACAAGAATTAGCATGCCATTTTCAAAGCAATAAAATTCTAAAGACAAAAAAACATCGATCTTCATTTTAGGTGAAGCAAAAATTGTGAAACTTCTAATTGACAAGGGGGTACAAGTTGATGCTAGAGACGGACTTGATTTTACTGCCTTACACACTGCATCTCATTATGGTAATCAAAATGTCTGGTTACTGAGTTTAAATTTGAAATACAAAAATCAATGTGAAAGAAACGTTCTGGTATATTTTAGTATTTTCTTAATATTCACATACAAATAAATCAAAAGGTAGTTTTACCAAATGAACACAATCACTAGCACAATCTTCAGTGTCGATTTCTAAAGCTTGAAATCACAATTTAGTCAAATTAATTGAAACAATTTTTAGAAGAAAAATTCTCTAAAATTTCTGAAAATTTTCCGTAGGTAAACTTGAAGCTGTCAAAGCCCTAATTGAAGGTGGAGCTGATATAAATGCTAAGGTTTTACATAAAAAGACTTCAGTTCACATTGCCACCAGAGAAGGAAAATGCACTAAAACAGATGTTTGGACATTTAATTTAACTGAATCAATTTATTTTTTAGGTCACCGAGATGTTGTGAAATTTTTGGTTGAGAAAGGAGCACAAGTTGATGCTAGAGATGTGTTTGAACACACACCTTTACATGTAGCTTTAGCCGCTGAAAATGGTTTATCTTTTTTATCATTTAGGCAAATTGTTTGTTAGTGTTATTAAGATTGACTCAAATGATTCATTATGTAATTTAGGAACAATTGAAACAGCTAAAATCCTTGTCGAATATGGTGCTGATGTGAATGCTGAAGTTTGGCTGGCAGCGAAATGGACGCCACTTCATCTGGCCACAATTGAGGGTATTTTGCTTTTTCTGAAAGAACATTTTGACAGCCAATGAATCAATATGTCATGTTTTAGGCAAAGAGGATATCGTGAAAATGCTTATCGAACATGGAGCTGATGTTAATGCCAGAGATCTACTTAATCGGACACCGCATGACATTGCGTTTATCAAAGGTTGGCTTGAATTCATAATGAACATTTCGTAGTGTTGTACTGTTTCCGATTTAAACATTTTTCAAGAACTCATTTTTGAAGAAATTAACAATTTACTTGAGTTTTTGATCATCTTCAATTTTCGTATATATTCTCATGACCGTTAGATCAAAAAGAAATTGCGCAAATCTTGCGTGAAAATGGTGCTGAGGTTAGAACAAACATGGAATGGGATGCGTCCGAGTCTTTGAAATTGGAATCATTACGAAGTAATGTTGATAAAATGAATTTAAAATTGAAACAAATACAACTGAACTAATCATAACTTTCTGAAAATACTAATGGCGAATATCTTACAGATAAAATGAATACTTTGAAGGCGATCATTGAACACAGCGAACGAGGTGAAAACGTTAAGCCAAACGATGTGGATCTAATATCATATGATTTTGATGATGTCGCTGAGTGAATTATTGGACAAAAATTACATCACTATGAAAGAGATTGAGAAATTTTAGACAGAAAGCTGTCTGTTCTTCTATAAAATAAACTCTATTTGCACACAAAAAAAGATTTTCATTCAATGTCCATTTTCAAAGATTGGCATTGCGCATTCTACTCAATCATTGATAATAGTCCTAGATTTTGATTGTTGCCAGACCGGTCCAACGCTCTCAAGCATAGACGCGTTATCTGAAATTCAATTCTATGTAGTGTAAATCTAGCTTTAAAAAAAAGACAATAGATAAAATTTTATTCAAGTATCCTATCCATGAGCCATAAAATTATATAAAAAATCTATAAAAAAACAATTTCAGTATTTTTCCATCGACGAAATTCAACCTTGAATTTAATACAAACATCGCCGGAATGTAACGTCATCAAATATTAAGTCTACTGGAGGTTGTCAATGTCAATATACCATATATGCAAATAAAATACTGTTCCACACATAAAACTTTGATAAACGCGTTTCCACGAAAGTCCAGAAGTAACAAATATTAAATTAAAAATTGATAAACAATTGTTTACACTTCTTTGCATTGATGACACTGAATTTTGTGACAATCCAAAAAAGACATTCATGGCCATATTCTCAAGTCCAAGCATAGGCTCAAGCATAGCATTATCACTTCCGCACTTCAATCAACATCGAAGCATATAATTTGAACTGAACCCGTCAGTGTGAATGATTCTGTAAACAACAAACATAAAATTAAATTATTTAGGAAGTTTTTCATTGAAATGGAAATTGAGAAATAAATACAGCCTGTATTATACAGGGTAATAGCATTTTTACTTTTCCGCAAACTTTGTTTGTTAGGTAAAGTATTGGTTTTACTAGCCAAAATTTCATGACATCTCCTTTTTCGGACCACTATAACGTCACGCCAAACTTGAAAAAGCACATATCTGTACACTAGGCAATGTAGATGGGATGAAATCCTATCGATCAAGACCTATCTACCCCCAAAAACATGTTGTTTACTATGAAATATGTGCAAAATAGCGATGTGCGTATGGCGTCGTTCGCGTCCGCGTTCGCGTTTGCGTCCGAGCTTTTTGTTCGCCGATTATCTCAAAAAGTTGACAAGATAATTGAGATCTGTAAAAGCCAAAAGTTTTGGAATGTCGAGACAAAGCTTCGGATTGGTTTTAAGCCCATTCTGATTTACCAATTTCGTACCATAAGCCTCCTGAGGACCTGAAAAACCTTGAAAAATGACACTTTTGTACGGGAAGTTCCCGAAAGAAGCATTTTTCAGGGTTTTGATCAAGGCAAACTGCCATTTTTTTGCAAAAATAATGGGGTCTGTGAACAACCGAATACATATTTCCCCATAAATTTGGCCTGAAATTGACATTTCTTGAAATTTTCTCCGAAAAATACACTTTCGTATGAAAAATCACTCAGAAAGCCATTTTTTAGAGTTTCGGTCAAGGCAAACTGATGTTTTTTTGCAAAAATAATTGGAACCTTCGAACAACCAAGCACCTACTTGCCCATAAATTTGGTCCAAAACCGACATTTCTTGAAATTTTTGAAGTTCTGTTCGAAAATGACATTTTTATATGGAAAATGGTCAAAATAGTTATTTTTCCAGCTCAGAAGTGCTATGAAAAGAGTTTTTATTGAAATTTTGGTTAAATACTAAGCGGGAGGTAAACCAAATTGCCGCGGAGCGGAAAAGTTTGGATTACGTATGTAATTCGTTTTATTATTAAAAGTATTTATAATAATATACAGTGTATATTATACACAGTACACACTGTACCAAAAAGTATAATCGGTATTGAAATTATTATTTTTTATGGTTATATCGGAAATACCTACTGTAGTAATGACTTATTATTTCATCAACTTCTTGGAAAAGAATCAGTTTCTTGGAGTTCAATTGTGTTTATTTAATTTTCCTATCACATGTGTGATCAATCAAACATTGAGCAAGCATAATTAAAATGATACAACTCGCTCGGAAGAAATGAGAATTAATGATAGATATTAAAACACCTCAAAGTAAAGCCATACAATCAAAATTACCAACAAAATCCAAACGCCCAATTTTATATGAGTCGTTTCTGCAATAAAAAGCTCTTCAAGTAGCCTTTTATTCACATTCATTCAGGTTCCTTTCAATTGAGTATTGGTTGCGATTTGAAACTTGAGCGTCACCCATAAAGTTGACATCAAGCTGAAGATTGTCTTTCTTAATCGAAAAACAGAATCTAAAACAAACAAAAGTTGAAACCGATTTTCATTTAATTGAACCGCGATTTTTGTGATTTTAAAATGGAGCCGATGGTAATGAATAGACTAGTGTTAACTTCGCTTTGCATGTACCCGTTCGACAAGGACACCAGTTGGATCGTGAAAGCAGCCAGTATCATTTTCACTTTCATCACATTTTTCTTCAATCTCAGCGCCGTAGTTGGCGCAATAGCTTTCATCCATAAGTTTATAGTGACCGATTTGGAGCGATGCTTGTATGCATTGCTCCATATCGTCGCGCACTCGGCCATTGTTTACATTCAAATTGCTGCGACCCTCTTGCGATATGAAATCGCTGGTATTTTTGTACAATTGTCGGATATTTACGATGCAAGTAAGTGATTTGTCCTTTCTTCAAATGCTTTCAACACAAAATATGGAATATTTAACCGAAATATTGTTTCCAATTAGATAAAAATCAGCCGCATTTCCGATATTTGGTGCAAGCAAACGACAAAAGTGAATGGGTTTGGCTTTTCTTCTTCAAATTTGCTGTATTTGGTTATTTGGTAAACAATGTTTCAATGTGCGCAGTGCCAGCCTTCCTCTGTTGGATAAGAGATCTAGGTTTCGATGTGAAATATCTGTATCATCCGTTCAAAGTGTTGTAAGTTTCAGGAATTTCGTTATGACTTTCTATTTTCTTTCAACATTGATTTTTTTTCTTCCCATTTTCAATGTTTGCGTTTGTTTAAAATTGAATTTCGTCCCATCTAGACTACCATGGGATCAGTCCACACTGTGGGGCTATCTGGCAGAGGTATTTTATGGAACTTTTCTTTGTGAAGTATTCATTGTTGCAACGGGTTCAGTTCTTTGTCTGTTCATGTCCATGAGCTGGCATCACGCGGCATTCTATGAAATATTCCGTGAATTAACGCGTAAATTGGATCGACCGACTGAGAATCGAGATAATGAAGAGATCGTTTCCGATTTAGTGCGTTTTCATATTGTTGTAAAAGAGTAAGTTTCATCTAGTTAGACTCTGATTACTCGTAAATTGAGAGATTTTTTTTTCAAGATTTATGGTTTCACTCTGCTAAATCCTGTTTCGATTATATTTTATATGAATTTCCTAGTTGGTTTCTGGAATCAGCCAAGGTATACAGCTCATTCATTTTGATTCAACTGATTTGTAGCATGATCTCAATGACCTGTGTCATCTTTCAATTAGATTTGGTAATTTTTCATTCCTTTCAGATTTTGACATAAATTTTACTCGATTTTTTAATTGAACTCTTTCTGTTACATTCTTTTCAATCATTCAAAACGATATTGACCAAAAATAAATTCAAATTTATACTCAATTCAATTTTACAATTTCAGCAACTCAAGCGCATGGATTTTAGTGTCGGTTTGCTTGTGTCCTGTGGTTTGGTTGGTGTAGCAAATCTGTTCTTCTTTTGCTATTTTGGAAAATTGGCCACGGAAAGTTTCGATAAAATGACCGATTGCTTGTATTATTCAAATTGGATCCAACTCCCAACTCGATTGCAAAAATACTTCATCATTATGATCGCCAATGTTCAAATTCCAGTTTACTGTAAGTTACAGTTTTTTTTTAAGTAAATGTGTCTCGAATATGGACGACATAATATTGAATCAACAACTACATTGATTTCAGATCATGGATTCGGTGTGGCTGTTTTGAACTTGAGAACATTCACTAGTGTAAGTGAATAAGGATTCAATTTTTTTTCTAAATTGAATTTCATTTCATCAAGTTTTAAGACAACCTTATTATTTTCAGTTTGTCAAAGTGGGCCTCACCTATTACATGGCGTTCAAGACAATGACATCGAAGTAATCTTATCCATGACGCTATCTTGCTATTCAAATGGCATCATTGCACTTTGACACTTGTGACAAATTCAAAACTGTCTTGTTATTCATAAATTATGAATATTATGAATCATAATATTAATTAATCTGCATTTTATGATCGCACTTATCTTACATTAACTCACTTAACGACCATTCCACACGAAATCAATCAAAATTCACATCGAGGT
>NW_022595251.1:1483-8764 GCF_009176505.1 Sitodiplosis mosellana | reverse complement strand
ATAAGGTTCAATAATCAAATTTCACGTGTTTTGAATTTTTGCAGGTGTCGAACGAGTAAAAGGAAGTAGTCGCGGATATGCTTTCTTCATGGAATCAGCTCCCATTAAATATCAAGTTCACCGTGAATGCAATCTGACACAAGTTGGAGGCTTGTTAGACTCAAAAGAGTAAGAATAGCTGATTAATTCATGCAAATGCGTGGATATTGTTTTATCAAGTCATGCTTTTGCGGCTTTATTTTGTGGTATATTTTCTTTCATGTCTCTCTCTCTCTCTCTCTCTCTCTCTCTCTCTGTCTCTCTCTCTCTCTCTCTCTCTCTCTCTCTCTCTTCCTCCTGACATAGGTATGGTATCGGAATGCCACTTAGTAAGTTGAAGATTCAGTTTTGAGCAATGCACTTCCAAGTTTTCTTAAAATGATTTTTTTTTCTAATAATCTTCTCATAGATTCACCATATCGTACCGCAATTAGTCAAGCAATTTTAAATTTACAAGAAGAAGGAACAATTCAAGAACTTATAACGAAATGGTGGGAAACTAAAGATAAGGATGAAAATGGCAATGAAATCGATTGTGAAGCTGATGATTCAGAGCAATCTGATACACCCGAGCTTGGTATGTTTTGATTGATTCCATCGCATATATCAAATTTGATTCCCAAAACTTTTTTGAAATGAATTATCTAGGTATGGACAACGTGGGCGGGGTATTCTTGGTTTTGGCTATTGGTATACTTCTATCTATTTTGGTCGGTATTCTAGAGTTCATTTGGTCCATCCGACGCACCTCGATTGATGAACGGGTAATGATAGTCCTTCATTGAGACACATTTTTCGACTTCTAACTAATTTTGCTTTAAAAACAATTTATTAGTAAAATTCGAATCTGAGTTTTGAACTGACAAATTCCAAAATTTTTTTGACTTATTTCCCTTTCCAGATTACTCCATATGAGTCATTCAAGAAGGAGTTCAAATTCGCCGTGAGTGTATGGGAAAATCGTAAGCCAGTTGCGCGTATGTCAAGTGCTGGCAGTTCAATACGATCAAACAGCTCAAATGGAGGCGATGAAATGCAAATGGGTCCGACCAAAAATGCAAAACAAAACGGAGTCAATGGCTATTGACTTGGAAGTTATAAATGAAATTCGATCAAATGTAGAATAGTTTGGATTTATTTCCCGTAAATTGCTTAGGTTTATTCTGCTTTGCATTGCATCGATTCAATTATTTTACATTGCTTTTATTTGATTCATTTTCTGATTTTCTTTATGGAAATTTCCGGGACTGTATCTTCCGGGACTGTATCATTATCTATGAGTGCTTTGATGATTTCAATGATTCTAGGTTCATCCTCTCCTCTCATAAAGGGAATGTTGTTGATCAAGTGGGTAACACTGCCTTTTCCATTAACGAATTCCCGGATCAAATCTCTATTTTCTGTTACTGATCCTTGATATTTGTTACGAGCATTGTTGATGTCATATTGATTTACTCCCTTCAAAAAAAATCTCATTGTGCTACGATCGTTGTTTTAGTAAATAATACACTCGAGCCAGTGCCATATTCATCTTTATTTTGGATCTGAGAGTATTGAATAAGCATTATGAATAATGTTGAATTTTTCCATTGCATTGACCTTTTCATTATCTGCGACCCGGTCTGGGTGATAGATACGAGCGAGTCGATAGAAACCTTTTTTCACTGCAATGAACACGCATTTATTATTAAAAAAATTCTAAGTGTAAATATGCACTGATTTTACCATCTTGAATTTGTGCGTCACTTTTTAACTGGAGGATTTCGTATAAATTTTTGGGTCCAAAATATTTTTCCGAATTCATGATGAACCGAATCACAAATAACATGCAGTCACAATTTGACAGTTGACATTTATCAACGCTGAATTGATGGAAATATTCAATTCAGCAATGCAATATTACCGAGCTATGACTGTCACAACACAATCGTAAACAACACAAATTTTCCTGAGTCAAATGTATGCAATGAAACTACAAAGCTGAATAAAGTAGAAATTTGGAAATAATGATGTAAATAAATATGTTTTAGCACAATATTTTATTTGATTTTGTTGGAATTTGTTAATAGCGCAGAAATAATTGTACACGAAAATCAAAGACAAATGGTTTATGGTTTTATAATAAATTCTCTCTTTTATGGAGCGTATGTATATTTTAATGTTTAGTAAACATTGTTTACTGATTGACTGAATGTTCTAGAGTGAGTCTGACATTTATGAACTGTATGAATGTGACATAATGCATAGTGTATATGAGTGTTGCCATATTTTGTTTTTGACATTGCAAATTTCAACACTTCCACTCATTGTTACAAAACAAAATTTACGTTAAATATTTGTAGCAATTTCGTTCGAATAATATGCTAGGGTCGAACATGTTCGGATTTTATTGAATCAAAATATTGGAAAATTTCTGTTTTATGCAAAACTATTATACAAATCATTCATCTAAATAATTTAAAGAAAGTTCACAAGACCATTTCGTGCCAGAATTTTTTTCTTTTTTATGTGATTCGTTTCGGATTGTAAGTATTTCTTTACGTGTGTGTTCATTGGAATTTCAAACTAATTGAAGACCTGTCTATATTTCTATGGAAAGTGTTACTGAGTATGGATATGATTTTGCATGAGATTCGCTTGTAATTTTTTAAGGGAATGCGTAGATTTGTATCAATATCATCGTATCCTACCTATACCTTATTGAGTGATGTAAAGTAAATGTGATGCCGTATATCCTTGCATCAACTAACACTGTAGCTATGGAACAAAGCAACGCAACCATGGCATGTGAGCCTGAGCGTAACGCAAAGGTATGAGTCATGTCGTTTGATTATTCTCATTCTAATTTACATCATGTAAGCAACGGTTGATCTGTGGTCAACTTTGGGTCGACTTTGAAACGGAATGTGTTTTGTGCATGCAGCGAAGATGTGAAAATTTTTAAATTTGAACAGCCACGTGCCATAATAACACCACTCAACCCTTCAAGAGAGAAAAATACTTACTTTTTATATTTTTACATTGAATTTGTAGTTTCAAGAAGGTGATGAAAGAATAAATATTAACATCTGATATTTTCAATGCAAAACATTCGATGTGAAACGCGAAATTAAACACACGTGCACAGGTGGAATTGTAATTCCATCAATTGTTCTGACATTGTTATCTTGAAAAATGTGTGCGATAATATTTTGTGGGCTTTAATTAGAATCGTAATTGTACGTGGATTCAATCATACAGTGTGTTTCACACCGACGTGGCCACACTTGAAAAGTATATAAGAGGATGCGTTCGATTCGCATGTCCATCAAACAGTTCTTACCAATTGATACGTTCATAGTAAACTTCTAATAGTTCGAAGCTAGAGAAATGCTGAGTCGAACTTCTTTCACACTGCTGCTCATTGGCTTGATGGTATCCGAGGTGAATCGACAATTTCAGTCGATTTTTTTTTATATTTTTCATGTTTGATACTTTTCGTGGACAATTTGTGATAATTTTTTCTGAAATAATTTAAAAAATGAAAAGTGTCCTTTTTTCAAGTTCTTAAATTGAAAAAATTCTTCTATTCCAAAAAAATGTCCACCGGAAACTTTTGTTCTATTAAAAACAGTTGAAAACTGTTACTATTACATAATATATTAATCTCATCCGTTGTTCCCATTCCAAATGTATCACTTTGATTCTATTTCCACAGTTCTTAATCGGGGATGTGAGCGGAGCACCACCCGGGAGGAACGGTAAGATTGAAGTTTCATTTATTTATCCAGTTTAACTCTTAAATTCCATATACAAAGCACCTTGTAACGAAGAAATGGGAACCTCATTTATGCTAAACTTTTCATACATATTTTAGTAAACGAAAAAGACATGTATGGAGAGACAGCTCTGCATAGAGCTGCTTTTGCTGGTAATTTTGGACATTTTTTTTTCATAAAAAAGAATGTTTTGTTCAATCCGTTCCATTGATCTATGAATATTTTTCATATTCTTTCAGGCAAAGTGAAGGAAGCTGAAGACCTCATCACTGAAGGAGCCGACCCTAATATTGGAAATAATTTTAATGAGACAGCTCTGCATTATGCTGCTAAGAAAGGTAACGTTGAATACTTAAGTAACAATAATTATTGTTATTGAATAAAAGATTGACCTGATTTTATCCCATCGATCGGTGTTATTGTTCAGGTCACAAGAGTGTCGCCGAACTTCTCATCCGCAAAGGCGCCAATCTTGATAGTGAAACCATTACGAAAGAGACACCTCTTCATTGTGCTGCTGCCCATGGTAATTTTGAATACTCTTTTCGAGTACTATGCGCATTAGTATTGCTTAGCAGCAAGCATTGAATATGCTTCGGCCAATAGTCAAGTATATCGCGATGCAATACAGTTGACATCACAGCCATCGCAACCAACTCACACACAAAACCGACTAGCATTTATACACGGGTGTCAGAGTTGTGTGTGATGTCTACTACACTTCGTCAGTGCAGCCTTGACTTTTTTTTTCACTAAATGGGAAATTGGTTTAATTTTTTCATTGATCCGTATTATTTAAGGTCACGGAAGTGTCGCTGATGTGCTTCTCAAGAATGGAGCTAACGCTAATATTGGAAATGATTTGAATACCACAGCTCTTCATTTAGCTGCTGACTATGGTAATGTTGAATACTTGTTTTCATTAAATAAAAAATGGATTTAATCTTTTCCATCGATCTGAATTATTTTTCAGGTCACAAGAGTGTCGCCGAACTGCTCATCCACAAAGGAGCCAATGTTGATAGTGAAACTAATAGGAAAGAGACACCGCTTCATAATGCTGCTGCCCATGGTAATTTTGAATACTTTTTTCGAGTACTATGCGCTTTAGTATTGCTTAGCAGCAAGCATTGAATATGCTTCAGCCAATAGACAAGCATATCGAGATGCAATACAGTTGACATCACACACAACTGACGCGCACACAACTATCGTGCAAACAAACGTCACATGTGCACTGCGAACGAAAACGAACGAATTTTCGTATATGGGGGCGAACGCGAACGAAAACGCAAGTTGAATTTTTTTAGCGAACGAAAACGAAAGCCGAATCGGCCATTCGTTTACACCTTTAATGTGCAGCCATCGCAACCAACTCTCACACAAAACGACTAGCATATATACACGGGTGTCAGAGTTGTGTGTGATGTCTACTACAATTCGTCAGTGCAGCCTTGATCTGAATTATTTTTCAGGTCAGAAGAGTGTCGCCGAACTTCTCATCCACAAAGGAGCCAATGTTGATAGTGAAACTAATAGGAAACAGACACCTCTTCATTATGCTGCTGCCCATGGTAATTTTGAATACTTTTTTCGAGTTCTATGCGCATTAGTTTTGCTTAGCAGCAAGCATTGAATATGCTTCGGCCAATAGACAAGCATATCGCGATACAACTGCCGCGCACACAACTATCGTGCAAACAAACGTCGCATGTACAGCCATCGCAACCAACTCACACACAAAACCGACTAGCATACATACACGGGTGTCAGAGTTGTGTTTGATGTCTACTAAATGGGAAATTGGTTTAATTTGTTCATCGATCTGAATTATTTTTCAGGTCACAAGAGCGTCACTGAAGTTCTCAGCCGTAAAGCAAACGATCTTAATATTCAAAATAATTTGCATCAGACACCTCTTCATTTGGCATCTAGGCATGGTAAGGTTGACTAAATCAGATATCCCGTCGATCTCTTTCATTGATCCGTATTATTTTAGGTCACGGAGGTGTCGCTGATGTGCTTCTTAAGAATGGAGCTAACGCTGATATTGGAGATGATTCGAATACCAAAGCTCTTCATTATGCTGCTATATATGGTAATGTTGAATAAGTATTTTCACAAAATAAAGAATCGGTTTGATCTTTTTCATCGATCTAAATTATTTCTAAGGTCACGAAAATGTTGCTGAACTTCTCATCAACAAAGGCGCCAATATGGATGTCATTGATAATTTTAATCGTACACCTCTTCATTTTGCAGCTAGACATGGTAATGTTGAATAAGTATTTTCACAAAATAAAGAATCGGTTTGATCTTTTTCATCGACCTAAATTATTTCTAAGGTCATGAAAATGTTGCGGAACTTCTCATCAGAAAAGGAGCCAAAGTTGATGTTAGAAATCTAGCGAAGCAAACACCTCGTCAGTTAGCTGTTAGCCGTGGTACTGCTGACTATATTAAATACCGCTTTGATCTTTTTCATTGATCTGTATTATTTTTCAGGTCACGAAAATGTCGCTAGACTTTTTATCGGTAAAGAAAACCAAACTAATATCAACCCTTGTCCGCTGCTCTAACAAAGTCACGTATCTGTCGTTGCAGTGTCAATTTGACACTGTATATAAAATAGCATAGAAAATCGATAAATAATGATGAAATGCATGATGATTCTACTGAGAACCATTCGGTAGTTTATTATTTATTTAAAAAAAAAGATATATAAATATTTGTAAAAAAAATGGTTATGTTTTTGGTGTAAATGAATGTGGGGAGTATACAGAACGTAGCCTAACGTAAGCATAGTACGCAGCCACTCTGATTGTGACAGCTCACGCGTAACATGAGCAACTTCACTCTTATTGAATAAAGAATCAGTTTATAATGCAACACGAACCAAACAACATCTCTGTGTTTCATTATTTCCTACAACTTTGGGGGCTCAAACAGATTGAAAATTAAGTTGAAAAAAGTAGATAAAAGTTGATAAAAAGTCGATTGAAATTAAAATTAAATCGATTAAAGTTGAAATGGAATGAATTTTTCCAGAAAAAAGTCGAAAAGTCGGTCGCACACAATCAAGTAGCCGTAGCGGTACATTTTCAGTAGTCAGCTCATCGCATTTTTTTTTCATTTGTCGTCGAAGTAGTCGTTGTCATCAAAGTCGTTTGTCTTGCAAAATGCAGTTGAATAAAATGAAAAAAGCTGAACTGATCGAAGAGTGTCGTAAAAACGGACTTGGTACCGATGGTACAAAAGAAGAGTTGAAAACTAGATTGAAAGAGTTTTTGGGAGAAAATGCGTCATCACATTCATCGCGTTCAAATAGTGTTACGAGAGAAAATGTCGACGAATTGAAAAATTTACTCGCAAAAATGCAAGAAGAATTGGCGGCATTAAAAGAAAAAAATGCGCGTCAAAATCAAAGTCAAAGCAACCATGATGAAAGTGACGCTGCACACACAACGGAAGAGCAGCAGCAGCA
>NW_022595251.1:0-1473 GCF_009176505.1 Sitodiplosis mosellana | reverse complement strand
CAAACAAAGAAGAAGAAGAACGATGAAACCTTGCGTGATTATATGTTGAAAATGAGAGAAATTGGTGTCGCCAATGGCATCGAAGATGAATCCGTTATTCAGTACATAATCGACGCTATCGACGACGACCACAACAATAAAATGCTATTGTACGGTGCAAAAACATACAAAGAATTGAAACCAAAATTGGATGACTATGAAAAGTTCAAAGTAAGCGGCACAAAGAAAAAAGTGGATGACTAATTCACACTAAGCATTGCTCAATGAGCTATTTACTTTATCTGCTTGATTTCATTCCAACATAAAAATGATTGGTTAACCGTAATGCTGAAAATTGTGTTTCAGTTTGTGATATGGTTGAAAGCAATGTAGCTGCAATTTTTGGACCGAATTCACAAAAAACCACAAGTAAGTCGAGAAATAGTTTATTTTTTCACTTTTTTATATATGATAAAACCGAATCAAAATCACCTTTTTTTGTACCAAATTTTAGATCTCGTATCATCAATATGCAAAAAGGTACAAATTCTCTACTTCACGTCGATTTGGCAGCCAATCGATGTTGACGAATTCAACAGCACTGACTCCTTTACACGGAATCTATTTCCCCATCCAAAAAGATATTCCGCAGCATTGGTGGAGATAATAAAAAGTTTTCGATGGCTGAAAATTGCTGTCATTTACGATTCTGAATTGAATTTGGCCAAGCTACAGCACACGTTCAATGATTTTTCGAAAGTGGATAACAGTGGCAAACAATCGGTGTCATTCTATAAATTGCTCACGGATACGGACGACTACCAGCCATTGCTTAAGAGTATATCCAAATCGGGCATCGTTCAGGTCATCATTGACTGTACGATGGATAATACTTATTCGGTGCTGAAACAAAGCACCAAAGTTGGCATGACAAACGAATATGTGGTTCGTAGTGGAATATTAGTTATTTTCTTTTTTTTTGAACATGTAAATGTTCATTGAAATATTCCACATCTTTTTTTCTTTATTACAGAGCTACTTTCTACTCGGTAATGATGGTCATACAATAGATCTATCACCACTGTCTGATATAAAATCCAACATTACAACCATTCGACTTTTGAATCCAACGAAAGCCGATGTTTATGAATACGAAACGCAGCCGATTTTCTTAAGAAATCGCTACTACAAACCGATTTTCAATGCAAATCTGATGACAGTAAGCTATTTCCAAATCCAATTCATAAAGAAAACTTTCAAGAACAAAAATGTGTTTTAGACGGAAGCTGCTCTGATTCAAGACGCTGTTACGGTTTTCTCGAAGGCTTTTGGTGACAATGTTACATTTATCGATCAGTTCAATATGAGTCCAACTTCATGTTACAATTTTCATCCGGAAGAAGATGAGGAAATGTCGTCCAGTGGCAGAGATGTTCTCGATAAAATTGATCAAGTAACTATTCCTTTGATTCTTGATTATGGAAACTTAATCCG
>NW_022595250.1:0-1807 GCF_009176505.1 Sitodiplosis mosellana | reverse complement strand
GATCAAGTAACTATTCCTTTGATTCTTGATTATGGAAACTTAATCCGTTTTTTTCTCATTTTCAGAATACTGTTCCGGGTCTGACTGAAGAGATCCGATTCGATGCAGACGGATTACGTGATATGTTTTACATTGAAGTGCTTGAATTACAACGTAACAACGATACCGGCGATACTTATCGAAAAATTGCTCTTTATGACACAAAATATGGCATCACATTGCTGCGCAACTTTACCAATGTCGAGGAGCAAACCACAATATCCATGAAGTTGAAAGTATTTAAAGTGATCTTGCGCGAGGGAATGCCATTTCTACGAAAAAAGTACTTTGTCATTTTGGGTTTTCTGCGGTTTTCTTTGTGTCATTTATATTTGAATTCATTTTATAGGATCGATGTTGTCATTGGCCAAAATATGACTGACAATGATTTGTACGAAGGTTTTGCAACGGAGCTCATAAAAGCAATCGCTGTCAAATGTGGATTTAGCTATGAGATCAAAGTTGTCGACATGGAAAACGGTAAAGAAGATCCAACCACTGGTCAATGGTCGGGGATTATTGGAGAAATTGTCAATAAGGCAAGCAAAATACTTCAATACGAAAACTTGGACCAATATTTAATTTTGAACTTGAAATTGATTTGTTTTTCTATTTCAGAGAGCTGACTTAGCCATTGGCGATATTACTGTGACGCATTCACGCAAAACTGTAATGGATTTTTCTACCCCATTCATGACTTTAGGTGATCAATATAAACCGTTAAAATTGTAGATCGGTTAAGGCCTACGTCTAAAACTATTTTTCGTCGTATTTTTGTGTTTGATGAAACAGGAATCAGTATTTTGTATGCTAAACCACACAAAGAGAAGGCTGGTTTGTTTTCTTTCATGGATCCACTGTCAAGGCACGTTTGGGTTCACGTGGCTACGGCTTTTTTATGTATTTCAATCACTGAATTCTTGCTGGCTAAGTAAACTATATTTCACCTCATTTTATCACCAGAAAAAGAAATTACGCAACTTTCTCTGTATGAAGAAATTCCAATTATTTTCTAGAATGACTGCGAATGACTGGGAAAATCCACATCCCTGTGATGAAGATCCCGAAGAATTGGAAAATATTTGGAACATGCACAACTGTATTTGGTTGACGGTAGGCTCTATTATGCAGCAAGGATGTGATATTCTGCCCAAGTAATATATTTTTGACACAATGGCTCTACCTAATGAATGTGGCTTACATTTTTATTTGTACGATCTTCAGAGGTATACCGACCCGTATGGCTGCTGCTGTCTGGTGGTTCTTCGCTCTCATTGTCATTTCTTCTTATACCGCTAATTTGGCTGCCTTCTTAACCAAAATTCAAATGGAAGAAAGTATTGGCAGTGTCGATGATTTGGCATCTCAAAATCAAATACGATATGGGTAAGTCAAGCATCTTTCTATCGCATTCAAAAGAAAAATACCAGTCAACAATGACCTAATTTCTCGTAACTATTTTGTCTTAATAATTCATAATTGTAGGCTACAAGCTGGTGGCAGCACGGAAGCTTTTTTCAAGGTGCCTAATTAACATCGATTTGATTTTGAGAACGAACGTTTTTTTTTTAATCGCTATTTGGTATTTGGTATTTTCAGAACTCAAATTACTCCACCTATCAAAAGATGTGGTCTGTCATGGAAAAGGCTGAACCAAGTGTGTTTGTAAAAGACAATAAGGAAGGTAAATGAATGATTGAAAAATTATTCTAAATGTCGGAAAAAAAACATTAAAAAAGTCCATTCTTGGATAAGGTTCAATAATCAA
>NW_022595249.1:3341-5881 GCF_009176505.1 Sitodiplosis mosellana | reverse complement strand
GATCAAGTAACTATTCCTTTGATTCTTGATTATGGAAACTTAATCCGCTTTTTTCTCATTTTCAGAATACTGTTCCGGGTCTGACTGAAGAGATCCGATTCGATGCAGACGGATTACGCGATATGTTCTACATTGAAGTGCTTGAATTACAACGTAACAACGATACCGGCGATACTTATCGAAAAATTGCTCTTTATGACACAAAATATGGCATCACATTGCTGCGCAACTTTACCAATGTCGAGGAGCAAACCACAACATCCATGAAGTTGAAAGTATTTAAAGTGATCTTGCGCGAGGGAATGCCATTTCTACGAAAAAAGTATTTTGTCATTTTGGATTTTCTGCGGTTTTCTTTGTTTCATTTATATTTGAATTCATTTTATAGGATCGATGTTGTCATTGGCCAAAATATGACTGACAATGATTTGTACGAAGGTTTTGCAACGGAGCTCATAAAAGCAATTGCTGTCAAATGTGGATTTAGCTATGAGATCAAAGTTGTCGACATGGAAAACGGTAAAGATGAAACATGATGGGGAATGATCATTGGTCAAGACCAATGTTGGGCAAAAGCCGTGTATGGCAGAGCCAATGGTTGAAACTAACCCGTCTCGACCTACCAATCTTGGCCAAAAGTCACCAATGTTGGTCAAAAAGTCACCAATGTTGGTCAAAAATTCACCAACCTTGGCCAAAATTCACCAACCTTGGCCAAAAAGTCACCAATCTTGGCCAAAAATTCACCAACCTTGGCCAAAAAACCAATCGGAATGATAAATCGGAATAAGTGTTCCGAGATTCCGATTTATCGGAATTCTTCAATGTAAATAACTTATAAAAAAATTTTGGTTGGAAAATGTTCGGAAAAGCGCTACTGTGGAAAAACGGGAAATCGGAGAAAATTCAGACCAGTCTCAATCGATCGGGCGGGAAATTTCATGTGAGATATTTTTCTGAGATATATGGAAAAAACTTGTCATCCGAATTTTTTCATTTATCTCAGAAATGGATGGTTTTGTGAAAATGTAGTTTATCTCAAAATCGAATCGACCGGTTTTTGCGTTTTGGCTAATTTTAATAACTATGGTGTCATTTAGAGGTCGCCAGGCCCATCTGTTCGAAAATTCGGAGAATCGGCAAAAAAAACGTCGAAAATTGGAATTTTCAGAGAAAATAGACAGTTTTTTTTTTGTTCATTTTACTCACCTCGAAAAAAAAACTCGAACATTTCATCATCTGTAAAACGAAGTAACAAACCATTGATTGTGTTTCAATCAGTCATTTTGTTTTATTCAAAACAATTGCTCTTTTGTGCGTACACTGACAAACGGTTTTTCAATTTAGAAAAAAAACGCAAAAAAATGATGACACCGATCGAGTACATCAAAAAATGGCACGAAGACTGTGTTACTTTGCTTGTGTGTTTATCAGGTGTTGTTGATGGTCTTCGTGCCATTTCTTTATGTAGTCGATCGGCGACATCAAAATGGCTTTCCAAGCCGCGTCGTCGTCATCCACAATCGACACACCGTGGCGATTTTCAAATTCATTCGAAACACAATTCAAAAACTGGGCCCCATTAGACGGCGGCTTTGGCCAATATCGATTGAGATCTCCATTTGCAAGTTGACACGTATTCCGCCGAATACACGAGCTAT
This sequence comes from Sitodiplosis mosellana, assembly GCF_009176505.1. Classification (NCBI taxonomy): domain Eukaryota; kingdom Metazoa; phylum Arthropoda; class Insecta; order Diptera; family Cecidomyiidae; genus Sitodiplosis; species Sitodiplosis mosellana. The sequence continues at coordinate 4,220 of NW_022595249.1, read as the reverse complement.
TGTAGTGTATTCAAGTTGGTTTGACAGAGAAGCCGTCCATCATTTGATTATGATTTTTGAATAATTGCAGCAGAAAACCATAACCATTTACAGCATTGGGTTCAAACAGCTGAACTTAGCCTTTGTCATGCTATGGTTACTGCATTCCATGTACACAGTACCAGCTGAGGTCACCATAACATCGTACTTCACAATCATATTCGGGTCATTCGAAGTTGAAATAACAACACGCGGCCGAAGGTTTACTATTTTGTCAACTAAATATGCTCGATCAACTATACGACCAGAAAATGCCGTCGGTTCACCAATCGGAATCATCTTGTAGCGTGCGTTCAATTTCCGGCTGACCAAATTACGCCAAATCATGAATTTGACACGGTCCCGAAAGTTGTCCATAAAATTGATCTGGTCGATGTGACAAGGAAATTCATAAACATCATACTTTTTTATTGCAATTCGTTCGTGAATGAACTCCCAGTTGTCTCTTTTCGACTCAGTCAAATCCAATATTTCCAAATCCTCTCCGCTGAAAAACCGTTCGTTTTGCCAATCAAAGTGACGTTTCAGCAATCCAAACCACTCTCCACGTTGATGTGGCATGTTCCATAGATTCGCGTCAACCACTTCTAGCCCCTCACTTTGCTGTAAAAATAGCTCTGCGGAAATCTTACGGCACTGACCGCTGCCTTGTCGCGTGTCCATTTGCTGCTGGAGAAAATGAAAATAAAATTTCTCGTTAGAAAAAAAATTAGGGTTTTTTTTTGTCAATGCCGGTTTTTTTCTCATCACAAACACATGAAATACAACACCAAGACACTGACCTGCTGTTGCTGTTGTTGTTGTTGTTGTTGTTGTTGTTGTTGTTGTTGTTGTTGTTGT
>NW_022595249.1:0-3331 GCF_009176505.1 Sitodiplosis mosellana | reverse complement strand
GTTGTTGTTGTTGTTGTTGTTGTTGTTGTTGTTGTTGTTGTTGTTGTCGTCCGTTTGCGTTGCTTTGCCCCGCCACGAGTGATCGCTATGAAGAGAAAATGAAAATAACATTAATCGGTAGAGAAAAAATTAGGTTTTTTTTGTCAATGCAAACATTGTTCATCCCTATGTAAACCCATACACAGTTTCTTATAATACTGCTTCTTCTTCTTCACACTGTCGTACACAATGGGTGCGGCCATATTGAAAATGTATACAGTGTATTGAGTGCCATTTGTGAACATTATAACCAATATGGCGACTTACATGTATAGATTAGTTAAGAAGAAGAAGCAGTCACACTGCACCGTTTGCATACGGACGACATTGTTTGTCCATTCAAAGTTGTTCGTTCCATTTCACATACATGAAAAAAACACAATTTCAAATGACTTACTTGTTGCTGCTGCCGCGCTTGGCTGCTACCGTTGCCAATTCCCTTTTTCACCAATTCGAACAACAAGTTTTGAATTCCCGCACAAGCTTCTGTTCGTTTAAAGAGATTCACTTTCGAACGTTGCTTGAACGAATCAATGAGAACAATTGCCGCTTTGTTCAATTCTTCCAATGATTTATGCGAAATCTTGTACTTTTCACTCACGGTAAACTGTATTTTGACGTATATTCGAATCGCATCAGTGATCAGCTCATCTCGAATCTCCATCGGTTGTTGTTGCTGTTGCACACTTTCCAATATGCCAGCCCATTTTGGTTGCGTACAATTTCATCTTGATTTTCGAACTGTTGTCGGGCGCGCTGTGTGGACACCGTATATTGAACACGGGTTGGACGATTTTCATTTGCATTTGAGTCGGCACGGGCAGCCAGTCGGGGGGATATGAAAAATTGATCTTCAGAATCAATCAGATAATCGCCATCATCATCATTTTCGAGGGGATTGTTATTCAGATCTGGCGAACTATCCTCTTCACGAAAATTCACCGAATTGTTGTTCCTTCGACATGGATTCGAATGACACAAGGTTAGCGTTTAGCGCAAAATCCACTTGATACTTTTTTTCTCCTACATCGTAGAACAGGTGTTCTAAAATTGCCATATAATTGGTGTAAAACGGTGGCTGGCCAATGAATACACTTGGTCGATTTTCTTGTTACGTTCCTGTTAAATCGACTACAACTTCCTCAATTGTTGGCTGTTCTACTCCTTCGGCAGCAGGTTTTACCACGAAAACTGGCACACAATTCTCGCGTGAGCCAATTTCGTTTGGTCGACGTTTTTTTGCTTCATCCGTTGCACGAAAACGAATGCCTCGCTTTGCGAGAGACGAAAATTTGCCTGACATTTTATCTGTGTTTTCTGCTCAAGTCACTGCGTAAAACTGAACTGAAAATGCACAAAAATGGTCACTCGCCCGATCTCGTACGCTTGTATTGCCTCTAGAATCAGAGCAAATTAGAAATGCGAAATGGTCACTAGAACAGTTCTTTTGTCATTGTGTGTGTGTGTGCCAAAATCGTATAAATGCATAGTCCAGTGACAGACAAAATGACGATGATGGATACGCAACGCATAGAAGCACACAAATCAAGCGGTTAGTAACAGAACTAATGGCGTTTAAGACTACTGACGATTCGTGTGCTCCTTTGGCAATAAAAATTCAATTAAATGGCATCCGGGGAATAAATACTCGCATATAATGATCAAAGACTTTTTTAATTAGACAAAAAACACACACGTACGTATTAGATGACGACTGTCAATGTGACAGTTTGAAGAGAACATTTTTTCTACTTTTTTTCTCGATCAAAAGTGAAAATCACGTGTTTGTGAACATTTTGACGAGTCATTTATTGTTTTTTTGCTCGGTTCAATTGTATTAATATATATGAAATACCAATTCTTTTCTGTGCTCGGCTATGAGCGCTGTATTGTAGCGATAACAATTCTTACCACCTTTTGTGTTGTTCAAAATCACTTAACGACGACCGTGTCGTGGTTTTACTGAAAATCAAATAAGAAACAAGAAAAAAACCAGAGAACAATTTAATTTTTTTCCCTTCATTTTAGGTAAAGAAAATCTAGCCACTGGTCAATGGTCGGGGATTATTGGAGAAATTGTCAATAAGGCAAGCAAAATACTTCAATACGAAAACTTACACCAATATTTAATTTTGAACAAAATTGATTTGTTTTTCTATTTCAGAGAGCTGACTTAGCCATTGGCGATATTACTGTGACGCATTCACGCAAAACTGTAATGGATTTTTCTACCCCATTCATGACTTTAGGTGATCAATATAAACCGTTAAAATTGTAGATCGATTAGGGCCTACGTCTATAACTATTTTTCGTCGTATTTTTGTGTTTGATGAAACAGGAATCAGCATTTTGTATGCTAAACCACACAAAGAGAAGGCTGGTTTATTTTCTTTCATGGATCCACTGTCAAGGCACGTTTGGGTTCACGTGGCTACGGCTTTTTTATGTATTTCAATCACTGAATTCTTGCTGGCTAAGTAAACTATATTCCATCTCATTTTCTCACCAGAAAAAGAAATTACGCAACTTTCTCTGTATGAAGAAATTCCAATTATTTCCTAGAATGACTGCGAATGACTGGGAAAATCCACATCCCTGTGATGAAGATCCCGAAGAATTGGAAAATATTTGGAACATGCACAACTGTATTTGGTTGACGGTAGGCTCTATTATGCAACAAGGATGTGATATTCTGCCCAAGTAATATATTTTTGACACAATGGCTCTACCTAATGAATGTGGCTTACATTTTTATTTGTACGATCTTCAGAGGTATACCGACCCGTATGGCTGCTGCTGTCTGGTGGTTCTTTGCTCTCATTGTCATTTCTTCTTATACCGCTAATTTGGCTGCCTTCTTAACCAAAATTCAAATGGAAGAAAGTATTGGCAGTGTCGATGATTTGGCATCTCAAAATCAAATACGATATGGGTAAGTCAAGCATCTTTCTACCGCTTTCAAAAGAAAAATACCAGTCAACAATGACTTAATTTCTCGTTATTATTTTGTCTTAATAATTCATACTTGTAGGCTACAAGCCGGTGGCAGCACGGAAGATTTCTTCAAGGTGCCTAATTAACATCGATTTGATTTTGAGAACGAACGTTTTTTTTAATCGCTATTTGGTATTTGGTATTTTCAGAAGTCAAATTACTCCACCTATCAAAAGATGTGGTCTGTCATGGAAAAGGCTGAACCAAGTGTGTTTGTAAAAGACAATAAGGAAGGTAAACGAATGATTGAAAAATTATTCGAAATGTCGGAAAAAAACATTAAAAAAGTCCATTCTTG
>NW_022595248.1:6644557-6719601 GCF_009176505.1 Sitodiplosis mosellana | reverse complement strand
TTTGTGCGTTCGTTGGGTAACTCAGAAGCTTCTGCGTATTTATGTCATTCTTATGTTGAAGAACTTCAAGAGTGCGTCTGGAATTGTTGAGTTTGACATAAGACGATCAGCTTTCAGAAGTTTGGGACTTGTCCTTTTATGGTAAACACTGATCGTTTTGACAAGACAAAAATAGAAAAGGAAAGTGATGAATAATTGCTCAAGCACAAAAATGAAACTAAAATCGAAATAAATGTTACAAAAATATCGCACTCTTGTCTTGGTTTAAAATTCTATGTTATACACTTTATTACCTGGATTTATTTTTTGATGAGTTTTCTTAGCACCAATTTTGACAAAGAATCGTTTCGATTCGCTTGACTTGGACTATTGGTTACAAGGGCTTTATGTGGACTGAATGTCACTTTTCGTTGTTTCTTTCTCATCATTCGTCGCATATTCTATGACAGATCTTCGTTTTATACTCTTGCTCGTATCACAAATGTTCATTCCATATCATTTCACTGATAACACTCTAACGAAGCAGGCTTTGTTATGCGCTAAATCCATCACGCTGAATAAATTCATGAGATAGATTTATGCGATAAATGTGATGCGCTCGCTTTGCGGTGAACGAGTTATGTTGCTCTTCACTATCGCTTTGCGATGCGTTCACTGCAAAGCATGAACGTTCATGCGTGAACAACTGAAGAGCAACAGACTTCGTTCACCGCAAAGCGAGCGCATCACATTTATCGCATAAATCTATCGCATGAATTTATTCAGCGTGATGGATTTAGCGCATAACAAAGCCTGTAACGAAGTGACTCATTTCTCCCGAAAAAAGACTCTGAGTCGAATTTGAATATTTGAACTTTATTTCATTTCATAAATGATATTCAACAAAAATAATTCATTGATCTTTTCGAGACGATACGAAAGTGATTCTGTTTGGCTGCTATATTCAATTACACCTACTGTATTCTATAGAAATTATTTGTGCCAATTCACAATGTAGTCATTTTGTCGACAAGTATCATTAAATTACGTGAGGTTACGTGATTGAGATTGGATGTTTTTGTTTATTGTTGTTTTTGTATGACCGAACATGAAAACAGCTGCACATTTTTGAGATTGCGCTCAAATCGGCTGTAGCCTTTTACTCTTTAAATGAGTTTTGTGCTGCCTAAGATTTCTAACCGACTTCATGCAATACGGATGTGATACAAGCCATGTATCTGTTTTCGGGATATTTTTTCTATACATATCGTCGATTCTATTCAACTCTCTAGTTGTTACTTACTGTATTATCTTATCGTTAGCTCCTTTGAATCTGCTACTTACCCATATTCAACTCGATCCCAAGCCCAGCTAGAAAAATACAATTAAATCGAAAACGACGCATTGCTTTTCATTTCATTTCTTATATTGCCTGCTTAATATTTTCTTTTCAAATAAACATTTTTTTGTTGTTGTCTTAAACATATATAGATTTCTTGCTAATATCATTATCGTGATATATATTTTGTTTTTTGTTTCCTTCATTTTTAAATAGTTATGTTTCGCTTTAAATTTCCATATCTTTTTGTCTATTCTTAACATTTCTCAACATCGTTCCAGTTCTGTGAAGTGGCATTTTTGTTGTTGTTTTCTCTTTAAATTTGTTGTGATTGTATCAATATTTATTATAGTCAGAAATATGTTGTTTTTTTTTCATTTAATTTGTAACGCATAATTTTTGCCAATTTTATTGGTGGCATCATTCACATCTCGTGTGTAGTATTGTAGTTTTATCAGTAAATTTGGTTTGTTTCGTAATTTGTTTGAGAAAACTGTTGTTTTTTCTAATTTTTCATTTGAAAATTTCGTAATGCTCTGTGTCTTATGTTATAGCTTTTCATCTTTACATCCCCCTCCATCTGGTGTATGTGTGTGTGTATTTTTTTTTTTGTTCAATTTATTGCGTAAAGTTTTAATTTTTTTTTAAAGATTTTTTTTTCTTTCTTGGTAAATATATTTTCTAGTTTAATATTGGTAACATCAAAACATTGTGTGGAGAGGAGTGGTGTTCAGAAGAGGGAAGAAAGAAAACCATAAATAAGATGATAAAATTTTGTCGGTCTAGCGTCTAAAAATATCAGTACGTATTATACATAGTATGGTTGTTTTTTTGTTTGAGATTTGTTTGCATTAAAGAAGCATTTGAAATTGACTTGTTTGAAGGACAGGTGAAACGGAAAAAAAACAAGAGTATTATTTTCTCCAATATATTTCTAGGAGAAAGAGGAGAGAAGTGAAAGAGAAAAAGCTTAGATATGCAATCAAATGAATTTGGTTCAGCAGAAAAATGTACTTGGATTTAAATGTGTGTGTATAGATCAGGAGTAGTCAAATTGTTTACTTTTCGTTTGGAGTTTTTTTTTGTATAAATTGTTCGACTGGTTAAATTTGTTTTCATTTTATTGTTTAATATGTTTCTCTTTTCCTTTGTAAATTTTTGTTTACATATTCTGTAAAATTCAACAAAATTTTATGTCTAAAATAAAACAGTTTAAAAATTAGATGTTGGGAATTACAAAAATGATTTTCGTGTGTCAACTTTTTTTGTGTTTTTTTTTGTAATGCAATATCTACATTTTTTGCTTCTTTTAATAATACATAAAACTCTCATTTGTTTTAAGTTCATATATGAATAACGCCTAATAAAATTGCATTTTTTGCATCAATTGCAATAATAGTTTTTTTGTTGTTTCGGTTTTTTTTTTCTTCTGTATTGTAATGAAGTTAGTATCATTTGCAAGTAATTTGGTTTGAAGAGAAGGAATAACGCCGACGCAGGACGATTCAAGCAACACTTCATGACCTTCATATGAAAGAATTGCATCAATTTGATATTATCCAACATACGTTTGCTGCAATCTTAATAGAAACAATTGCTCTGCTTGGATCAAGGACCTTGATTCAAGGTGTTTCATTGCCAGTTACAATTAGCAACACTTGCAGCCTGCGATATTCCATGAATCATCCGACGCATAATGCAAAATAATTGCAAATTTACTATTTATTCTACAAACAAAAAATCGAAAGTGTTTAAGGAAAAGGTTAGACTCGATTCATTCGAATTAGTTCATTGATAGTTTGTTTGAGTTCATTTTGTATATATAGTGACACAATCATCAATTTACCCTAATCGCTAGATTTTAAAAATGAATAAAATTTCAACGAAGATGGAGAGAATATGTGTATACCATTTGATGAAGTTTTAATGTACGTTTCACTTGTATATGCATCAACAGAGAAAACCACTGAGCTTACGTAAAAATCATGTTAAAATGTCAAGTACCTGTGTAGCTTCTAGATCAAATGAAATACGCAAAAAAACGGAAAAAAATATGAACTTCTACGATTCGCTCGCAACAGTAACTCTCTGTGAGATGGTAACTCTCCACCAATTTATTCGCTTCAACAATATTTATAGCATATATTTTAGTTAATTAAAGAGACATGATAACAAAATTTTATGAAGTATTTAAGCAGAAAACCGCATTGGAGATATTTTTCTGTGTTGCTGCCTTATTCTTTTGACGAATTCTCTGTTTTGGGGCCACATTTGCGTATGACTGCGTAGATTTTCTTTAAAAAACAAATGACCGTGCAATTCGTTTCTTTTGTTGTACTTTCAAATCAATTGTGCTAAACAAATCTATATCGATATGTATTTTTTTTTTAAATCGATCGAACCAATGTAAAATTATATATGTTTGTATGTAAAATAAAAACCGAACGAATCAAAACAAGGAACTACGATGACGGCTTGAGTTTATGTGTGGCGTTTAGCAAAATGTGCTTGCAGTTATTGGCTGTTTGTTGTTCAGAAGTATCGATTCCAGAACACACCATTCGGAAGTCTGAATTATTTTATCGCTACGGAAACCGAATACGAATCGGTTAGCAGTGGCCATCTCAATGTTCGATCAAAGCTATCGTTACATCAAAGCGAATGCTCTCATGTCCCGCGGCTTGGAATTGGGACAGTCATCACACTCAATATTATAGCGACATCTATTATTAAAATGGCTTGTAGTAAATGCATCTATAGCATTTCCCTGTAGTCGCGATGTTTCCTATTAAATTCCCTTGTAGTACTGACACATTCATGTTTGACACTTGTTAACTACATACCACAGGGGAATTTAATAGGTAACATCGCAACTACAGTGAAATGCTATGAATGTGTTTACTACAAGCTATTTTAATAATAGATGTCGCTATAATATTGAGTGTGATTGTAATCATTAACAAAGCAAATAGAAATGTGGGAAAGGAGAGAATTAGACGTGGCTTTTCCTGTTGACTGAAGGAACTGATTACACGTTCGCAATGCCATGGATTGATTAGGGCAAGACAGGAAAAGATATGAATCGCATTTCGGCGTTTTGGTTAATTGTTTCTTTCATGCCTACATTGCCATTTGGGTAATCAAAACCAGGATTCATATTTCTTCAGAGAATAAAACAAACATGTGTTTTAAGATTGCTGAGCATCTCAGCATTTCGTAAGGCACGGATATATCCGAGCATATCGACGACGCGTCGATATGATCGGATATATCCGTGCCTTACGAAATGCTGGAATGCTCAGCAATCTTGAAACACATGTTTGGAATAAAATTGGCTTTGTGCCTTTCCGGAAAAATTTCTTTACGTCATAATCGGTGTTGTCCCAATCACCGCTCATAGAGCAGCCGTAATTTCGATTTATTCTCTGTGATTACTATTTCAAACTGTACGCACACATCGATTTATTTGAAGCCATTCGTCCAGTAGTGTTTTTATCACAAAAATATAAATACCGTTAATCAAATTGTACAACAAAAATGTGTTTTGTTTCTTTCCGATCACAGCAATTGATATTAATACTATTAATTACAATAATACAATTGGTTTGTTTTTTTGTTCATTCATTTCATACACATCGACAACAGTCCTTAGAATAGGGATATCAGGAGAGAAAACAAAGTAAACTAGAATTTAGGCTTAAAAAGAGCACGATCAACAATAGAGAAGTAATTTTCTTTTAAGTTTGGTTTGGTTTAGTTACTTCATGTGTTTAGTATGGTTTTTTTGTTTGTTTAACATTACAGGCTAAAATACGGTAGATATAAGGTTTAAATGTGCAATTTCTAAGTAAAATTAATAGGTTGAAAAGCTTTGTTCGTTAACCCTTTGACGACCTTTGGGACACATATGTCCCATTTTGTTTTTCGTCAATAATTTTCACATTTTTAAACCGATTTCGATAAAATTGGTTTCTATTGAAAGAGACTGAATGTAGCTACCAGAAAGTACCATAATATTGGATATTTATCATCACTGTGCTCAAATAGAACACTTCAAAGTCAAAAAATCTTGACTTTTTTTTCAAGTTGCGCCAAACCCTATATAATTTGAACGGTGCAACTTTTAAAGCTGAAAATTTGAAATGTTGTGCGGAATGTCCGTTACTTTCTAAAAATAATCGACTTTTCTCCAAAAAAATATTTTTTTAAATTTTTATTGCTTTTGGCGCGATGGGACATATGTGTCCCATTGGTCGGTAAAGGTAACTAATTACCACTGGTTTGCCTGTATTTTGACCATTATTCGCGAATTTTCAAAAACCAAAATTTACAAAAATATCATCAAATTCGTGATTAAATGGGCACAACAAAGCACAATTCAAACCATTTTCGGTTCCAAACAATTCTGAACATCTTAAAAACGAAAAAGATTTTACACGTAGTTCTTATGGGAGACATATTTTCTTCCATACAAAGGTAGTTACCGTTACCGACCAATGGGACACATATGTCCCATCATTTTTTTCATATTTTCAGTTTAAAAAATTAATTTTTGATAACACTTTTACTAAGGTTTTTGGGGTCGCTGAGCACGAATCTGCTATCAGAATTGCAAAATTCCAAGCCGTTCAGCTTTGGTCGTCAAAGGGTTAAATGAGTTTTTGTTTAGATTCTTCGGTGCATTTTATAAACCTCATAAGTATTACGATAAAAACTATGTTTTTTCTTCTTTTTTTTTCGTCTATGCGAATACAATAATGATCATTCGTCATCCCGAAAGCGAAAAATGGGATCTATCAATCAGATAGGTATGCACTGATAAACTGATATACAAAATCCCCATTATAAGCAAACTTCGTTGAAAGAGTTCACAAGCGCCAATCATCAATTCTTGAAAACTTTTTTTTATCACGAGATTAATGTTATAACATCATGCCCCAGAAAATGTTGATTATAGCCATTAGATTAGAGGTTTATGTGCCGAAAAAGTTTACCCGGCAATGAGGTTAACGTAAAAATATAAACAAGAGCATTCTTTAAATATTTTTTGAGTAGAGTGCAAAACAAATTGAAATCATACTTCATAAGACAGACGAAAATGCATAGATTTGACACTGTGTCACTGACACACCGCTTTAATCATGTGCAAAGTTAGGTTTTTAGAGCAGAATGAAGCTATATCGACTTCTACGAGAGATTTGAGGGAAAATCAAATGTCATGTGTACATTTCGATCAACGGTAAACTTTAAAATTGTATATTCCTTAAAAAAATTTATCTACAGATTTGGTCATAACAAATATTATTTCAAAAAACCGTTTGTCCATTTTTCTTTACAATCAATAAAAGCATAAATTAACAGTGTTTTTCTGTGAAAAATTATCTTCTGCTAAATTAAAACGCGATCAATGTTCCTAATGACCAGAATACTTTTTTTGTGGCTGATTTGCAACTAGAATTAGTTCTGAAAGTACTGACTAGATTAACATCTGATATGCATATAAAAAGCCTTCTAACAAGAGAATCGACTCGAATTCGTTGAATTTTTGGTTTTCGATTAGATCAAGAACTGAAAATGGATGGATGCAAGGACTGAATATCCATTGTCCATGATAATATACGTGTCATTGGCAGATGGAAACGAAATAACAGTAGTATCGCAGAGAAATTAGTCATTTCAAATGGATAGCAAACGGGTAAATATTTTTCGAATGGGAAAACATGTTTCCCTGCAACGGAATGTGGAATTTAATCTTCATACATTCAGCATACTGAATACTCACTATAGTGAGATCCAAAAGTAAGACGATGGAAATACTTTATAAAGCATTTTTCTCAACAAATTCAATTGAATTCTCTCGTTGGGAAACCTTATATAGGATGAAAATAAAAACTAGCGTTTGAAAAATGAAAGGAAAAAAGGAGAGAAAAAACGAATGGAAGATTTGCTTCGTTCGTTAAAATGCTAGACAGTATATATAGTAGAGCTATAGTATGATGAAAATATTTAGTTGTTGTTGTTGTTTTTTATACATTACGTACATCATCAAAAGTGTTGAAAAAACATTGTACAGTTTATTAAATGAAATATTTGTACCTCCCGTGAATTGAAATATTATTCCGTATGTTTGTAACGTGTCAAGAGTTTGTGTGAATTTCTAGAAAATGACCGTACTGTCATTATCGAAAGGAGGAAAGAGGTTCTAATGTGAAAGAATCAAACGAAAAATCGAATTTGCTGTTTGAGTGTTACGCAAAGTGTAATGCTGGCTATTCACTTTTGTTGTTAACTGTTTTATTTTGTTAATAGATATCGACGTGTGTATTGGTGTGCAAATGCATTTCTGCCATTAAATAAAATGTCGTTGTTTGTGATCTTTCACGCGTGTTCGAAATGGATATATATTTATCTCAATAAAGCTTTGATTAACCGGAATGAAATACATGTCGATGATCGATTAAATAGATTCTAGATGAATTGGTATTTTTTAAGGCTATTTCACTGAAGAAAAATGGATTTGGACTATATTTTGTGATCAAGTATGTTTTTTGTTTTTTTGTTGGTTTCACTAATTCAAAACGGTGTATCTATAGTGTATACAAGTGCAACACTCTTCCGTGAATTTGCGTTGGGATACGTATTTTGTTATGTATCATGCGAATTTGGATCTAGAGATTTGAGTTTCATTCGTAAAAACGGCAGTGATGAGAACGTTTTCCATGTTGCATTTTTGCACTTAATTTCCATTTTAAATTGTACGCAAACGCAAAATCAAATTGTATTCAGATCGATCGTGGTGTAAATCTAATTAATCGAAAATGATGTCGTTGTTGTGAATCATCGAATGACGCTTTATCAAAACGAAATAATCAATAATCGAAAGATTTTAAAGAAATGATCTTGAGATTGATTCAAATAAGAAAAAAAAAGTGAAAAATGTGGGGAATTTAAAGGGAAACAAATGGTCACAACGAAAAATAAATCATCAAACCCATTTGAATGTGAAACATAACGAATTTAGGGGTGCAGAAGTGGTAATGCTTCCATGCGAATTGTTGTGCAGTATTGTGTATTTTTATACCTATGTTACCTAATAGCTAAAACATTTTCATCAATTTATTCTTACGAGTTGTTGTTTGTTCTTAAAGTTCATGTCATTTTTGTGTTTGTTGTCATTTAATAATTATTTCAATTTGGTTGCTGTTGTAATTTTCATTTAAAAGCGCTTCATTTGGGACGTTTCTTATCTCACATAATTCATAACACTAGATACATTGTATGTTTTTAACGTTACAGAAAACATTTTCTTTTGAAATTTAATTTTTTTTTTGTTATAACGTGGTCTCTTTAGAACGCTTTACTTGTATTTTACTTTAGAGTGTGTGTGTCCTTTGAAATGTTACATTTTTTTCTCCTTCGTTTCATCGAACGTGCGTGCTTGTTGGTTTGTTTTTTTATTTGATTCAATTACATAACATGAAACATCTTATCGTTTTCTAGTTTTCTACAATATTCATAACTGCTTTATAGATTTGTTTCCATTGTTGTCTTAGCAATAGAAGTTTACTCTAGGTATATGTTAATTTTTTTTTGGGTTTTTCTTAATTTATTGTTAAGATTCAACGAATTTCATGGCATTAAAATCGATTCAGACCGATTTCAATTCGCAAAAGCTGCATGTTTCATTCAACAACAAAAAATGAAATAAAATTCTTGTCATTGTGTGTTTCTCTCTCTCTTTCTTGCACACGAGATACTTAAAACCGATCCACTTCGTCTTGATTCTCATTTTCTTCTATCTCTAAACCATTTTTGGTTTCCTCTATGTCTTCACTACAAGATCAAAGATTTGCTAATTTTTTTTCTGTAAAAATATACAATTAACAAATATCTTTTATATCAGAGGAATAAACAACAAGAAAACTATCCCTAAAAAAACTGTAGTTACTTTCATTTATAATCATTTTGCGTAAGTATATGTACAAGGATATGGAAGGCGTTCGAATTGTGAAAAAGAATAAAAACAACGAGAGATAGATAGAGAAATAAGGAAAGAGAACAGATAACGAGAACAATGAGAGTCATCAGTGGAACAAAGAGAATGGCTGCCAATTGTTACTAAAATGTTGTTTATGTGTAGCTGTTGTGATATAGATTCTATGGCAGATGAGCGTCAAACAAACAATTACAGGCCGAAATTATATGGACTTTTTTCTGTTGCTGTTTTTCTTTTGCCAACGAACGTTCGTTAATATGTTAAGTTGCATCGATTTCATTGAGTGAATGTGATTTGTGGTCCGATTCGTTCAACTTGAGATAGTAATGATTGACAAAGATGTGAAATTGTTGTTGTATATAAAAACGATGTCAGTTGCTTTTGTTTTTTCGTCTTCGTTTTGATGCTAATGTACTCATTTGTGTGTATAAGTATGATTTGAAACCTTCCATATATATTTTGTTTTTTGTTTAAATTTTTTCTACTTAAGTTTCGTTCGGCAAAAAAATTGTGTAGCTTTTATTGTACCGTTTTTTTTATTATTATTTGTTTTTTGTTCGTATCTTTTGTGGAACTAACAATTGAATCCTTCTCTTATGGTGTTTGTAATGTGTGTGTAATGGCTTGTAAATGTAAGCAGCAAATGTTTTATTTAAAAAAAAAAAAACGAAAGAAACCACAAAAAACTAATTCGAATTGAAATTGACAAAATGCTAAACAAGATAATGGGAAGCTTGCTATCGGTTTTCACCTATTTCACCCACCCCACCCGCAGAAAAAAAATGCTACGATAAAAGTTCTTCCTTGAATCATCTTCGATTTAAAACACTATATAAGTTCAATCTAGGCTATTTGTTGTTCATTCTTCTTACACTTCTCTGGAACTGTCTTAAATTTGCTTTTATTTGCTCTTTGTTAATGACTACACTCACTATGCATATAGTAAAATGGTTTTTTTTTCATTATTTTTTCTCCCTTTTTTAGTACTTATTATTGTATTTCCATTTAAATACTTGCATTCGCGTCAAAATTTCACTTAAAACAATTTATTTATTTTTTTTTTCGTCTAGTTCACTGTATTTCTCTTTGTTTTACTCATTTTTTTTCTTCCTCAGTATATTATTCGATTAATTATAAGAAGCGTATTATGATTCAAATGCACATTTTGCAATGCCATTTGTTGTCTATTATTTATTTATTTTTAAATTTCTTCTATCTCGTTTGAGACTTTGATTAATTTGTGTGTACTTTATTTTCATTTGTTTTATTTTCGGTGTTTACACTCTTCTTCTTCTCGTTCGCTCATTCTAAGCATGCGATTGAGGTGAGAGTGTGTCACTACACGCCAGTAATAGTTTATCAAAATATAACAATAACATCGTTCACTTGTGTGTCGTGATCGTTATTTTCTTGTGTCGATGATTTGCTTATTGAGGATTTCAAATGGCTGTCTCTATCTGGCTGCCCTGAAAAGATGCTATGGCCTTTAAAAGATTCAAACTCAATTCGTTCCATTTCCTTTTCGTTCCCATTTTCATTTCGTTCCCAATTTATAACGCATATGAAATTCGATCAATCAAATGTCATTCGTTTGCTATCTATACATTCATCATTCGGTATCATATGCGGTATCTTGTGGATAGTATCAACTGGATACTATCAAAACTTTCTGTTGCCGGCGGCGGCTACATTTTCATTTTAAAATTTACTCTTTTCCATCACGTCGACAAAACGAGGCCAATCAATTAATAACGACAACTAGTTCGCGTTTTTTCTATGTGTTGTTCGCGATGGACAAGGAGAAATGAGGAAAAAAAACCGGCAAATGCTCATTCAATTTCAAAGGACTTGGACAGATGAACTTGCATTTGAAAGCGCATTATTTAGATGGATTGGCGTGTTCGTGTGGAAAGCGCACCCGATTGCTCACGTTAAAACCAATTTTTTGTTGTTATTGCAAAAGAAGATAAATGCGTCCGGATCTTATTGAAAATCTGGTACAGCACCAGATGAAGAAGAACTGAAAGCCCGAAAAATTACCAATCCGTTTTCAGAGACTATATCTTTTGTGTTCGTACTCAAATTTTCTGGTGTCGGTATTCATTTCTCATCGTTTAGTTATTTTTTTTTCATTTTTGTATCTTAGTTTGGTTTAGTTTTAGTTCAATTAAGTATAAGTAAAAGGTTTTTCTTTGTATATATGAATAGTTTTTTTTTAATTTCAACGATATGTGCATCCGAATTTTAAAAAAATACTTGATGTCATTTTTTAATAAGTTCATAATATGTTGTAAAGTTTTTTTTTCATATCTTCTTGTGTGTTTATTTGAATCTATTTATCATTCTAAAAGAGAAAAGGAGTTTTGAAGGATATATGTATGTATATATAGTATAAATAGGTTTACAATTTGTTGTTGTTGTTGTTGTGTGTTTGTTAGATAAATTTGTCTGAAGCAGTTCAGATCGAATTTTGTGTTGAATGTTTTTACTTTCGAATGATTCAGTTGTTGTCCTTGTTTTTAATGGCTAAAGTTTGGTTGTTGTGTGTGGTTCAGAAGTAGATTCGAAGATGCATTTTAGTCACTCGAAACAAGTTTCCGTTGCGTCTACTTCGTTAATAATTGATTATACAATAAGAATATATAGTGTTCAATTAAAGCGTTATTTCCATGTGTGTTCTTTTTTAAATGGTATGAAAAGGTTTTCGTGTGTGTTGGTTTTTGTTAGTTGTTGTCTATAAGTGAACGATTTACACTTTAACTACAGTAGGAATTAGCATATATTAAATTAAGTTTTTAAATGTATTTTTTTTTCATCATTGTTTATGTGAGAGTGAGTTGAGTGATTGGATCGATCGTCGGTATTATATATATATATGTGACGACAACGCGTTGGTTTTTTTTTTGTTTGGTTTTGGGTTTTTTTTTTGATTAAGAAAGAGGGATATTCGAGAGGAATAAATTAACTAAACGCAAACTATCCCAAATGATCCGGATCTCATTTGCTGCCACTAAAATCAATGGATTTATCTTATTATTTTTGTGTTCATCTCCCATCGTGTGCGCGCGTGTCTTTGCAACAACCCACTCGATTGAGCCAGATAATCGAGCAACACAGCAAGTGTGTGTGTGTGTTCAAGTTTGTTTAGCAACAGTAAGTCCTATAGTTTGGGATGCTTTAAGATCTTATTTTGATATTTTTTTGTCATTTTCGAACATTTTTTTTTGTCTTTTACTAAGGCCGTTTATGTTTTTTTTTATCATCCTATTTTCCTATTTTTTTGTATAAATGTAATTATTAAATAAATTGAGCAAATATTGCTTTTCCATTTGAGTTCGTTTATCGTTTTTATTTTGTATCGTTTCGTTTGTAGTTGTTTTGTCGTATTTCAGTTTGCAAAGGGCGACGTGCAGAACGGGTTGTTTTTTTTTCTAGACACACGGACTAGAAAGTATACACTAACTTCGACAGTGGAGTTCGACTGAGTTGGTTGCCGTTTATATTCATCATAGAGAGGAAAGACAAACTATTTGAGTGTTTTTTTTCAACGTCAAAAAAATTTGGTTCGAGAAATGAAACGCGAGAAATTATTATTGAATGAAGAACAGTATTGTAGGTTAGAGTAAAAGTTGCATGCAAATGTGCAAAGACCATCACATATTGTTTGGTGTGGCCACATTTGAAGAGCTTTGTTATGGTTTGTTCAGGGGAGGAAATGTTAACTGGGAGAGAATCAACTAGAAACGTGAATAAACGAAATTCGTAACAACTGGATTAACTCATCCATGTGGTGGATTCACAATTTGGTTTTTTTTCTTCCTTTAATTAAATAAATTCTGTATATAAATTGTATCGACACATGGTTTTTTTTGTTTGCTTCTTCAGTTTATTCATAATATATTTTGTTATTGGTTGAGTAGTCTCATTGAATCAGAAGTTTCATTTGCATTTTGTTGTTGTTGCATTTTTATTTGCCTCTGAAATTGTGCGCCAGGGTTTTATTGCTGAATCTGAACTGTTTCCGAAACGACGAAAAAAAAACTCCTGCCTTGTTTTACATTGTTGTAGAGTGTGTAACAAACACACTGTGTGTGTGTGTGTGAGTTGCTGTGGCGAATTTGCATATTTTGTTCGTAAATTTAAAACAGTTCATTTTCAGAAAATGTTTTGTTGTTGTTGTCGTTATAGCCAAAAAAATATCGTGCTCAGAAATTGCGTTTGCATTTTTAATAGTTGTTTTTTTTTGCTGCTGCTGCTGCTGCTGTTGTTGTTAATATTTTCATGTCTTACATATTTTATGTATATAATTTCGTCGTTGAATTCATTTTTAAACTTTTTAAAAGCATTTAAAAATCGTATTTTGCGGATAAAAAGGACCTGATATTCGCTCTCTACCGATAAAATGCATAAAATTTCTTGAAAATCTATCGTGTTTGTGTGTATGTGTGTGTTTGTAATTTTTTTTCTCCCGTAAATGTCTCCAAACTCAGTGTTTTTCTTCTTCTCCTTCTTCTTCTTCTGGTTGTAGCTGTTTGCTCGTTCTTGATTTTGCTCGAATAATTTCTCGAACCTAACATGCACTCATTTTATTGCCTTATCTTCAAGCATAATTCACGAGTTTTTTCGGTACTTGTTTCTTGTTCGGTGTTGTTCTGCCGTCGAAAATACTTTGGGTTGAAGGTAGTCTATTTTGTATATATATATGTTTGTGTGTGTGTGTGTGTATGTTTGAAATGGGTCGGTTGTTACCTTTTTTTTATTCTGTCATCACACGTTTAAAATGGACACGTCAAGTGTTTGTATTCGAACATTAATGAAATGGCCACGAATACGAAATAGAGCAAAAACATTGTCACACCAAGACCTTTGTTCATACGCCATTGGAAACAAGCTATTGATGCAATGACAAATAACAGCATCATGAATAGAATGGCAATCGAGCATACCATTCCGCATGAATTGACTTCGACCGGCGCCTGGAAAAATATACCATAGAGCAGCCAAGGTATCGGCAAACTGGCGAATGGCAAAGTGGAAGAGAAAGAAAGAAACATGAAACGGATCATAAGTTAAAATTAAATTGTAGATATGCAATTGTTGAATTGTGTGCGCATCGTTGAACAGCTAACTGCAAACGGCAGAACAGGACAATGCTCATTTGTGCTTATTCTTCTGCCACTAGATCAATAGCGAGCGAAAAGCATTTCCTGAGCAAAATCTTTTTCTTGATTTCAATGCGATTTTCGTGAAGACAATGCGAAACGGCGATTTGTGTGTTTGTGCATTGGATTGTCTTTCTTCTTTTTTTTCCCACAATTTGTTTTCGCTTGTTTCTCATCAGTCTTCATGAGTGCACAATTCGATGGACACAAAATGAAGTTTATTTAGTTTGATGCAAACAAACAGAAAAGTAAAAGCAAATCAAATTGATTTCGATGTGAATTGTACGTACCCAACAGTGACGTCGAAAATGTTACTTCCAACCGAACTTGATACAGCCATATCGCCAAATCCTTTTCTCGCCACGATTACTGACGTTATTAAATCCGGAATGGATGTGCCAGCGGCAAGAAAAGTCAAGCCCATCACCTAATTGCAACGAGAAATCCGAATTACGAAACAGCAGCGGCAAAATTGAGCAGAGAAAATGAACTGATTAGCACGAGACAATGATAAATTATACATGTTTTGTAAAAAATCGTAAAGAGGACAGCGCACAATTTGTCAAATGATAAATTGTTGGCAATATTTTCGTTCACTCTGTGTGCGTTTTCCTTTTTTTCCATTTTTCCCCCCATTATTTACCTCAGGCGGAATATCAGCCGTTTCACCGAACACGTTCGCCCACCACACCATAAGATATGAATATGCGGCTATCCAAGCGATCGAACCGAGAAATGTTACGACGAAAAACCGTTTACCGCGCGGCGTTCGTGTATCTGGAAGTGTTAGCCATAGTGGCACCAATATTGGTGCAACGAGCACGTAGCTCAAACGCTTTCGACCCTCTTTGGGCCACGCCATATCCAATGGTTCGTTCACATCTTCTAAATCGTTACTTTGCTACAGTTCGAAATGGGAGAGAGAGAGAGAGAGAGAGAGAGAGAGAGGAAACTCAATGAAAGCGAATCAAATAAATCAAAGCGTAGAAGAAAAAAATTGAATTGGAAAACAGTTGGCAACTGACGAAGGGAGATGAAGGATGAGAGACAAAGAGCAAGAAAAATTGAGCTTTTACCGAATCGAGTGTAGTGTCTATGTTGCCATTTGGTCGGTCTCCAACTAGAGTCGTTTCTTTGAAATTGATTTTAACGTTATTGGCAGCTGTGGATGTTGCGGCTCCTCGTTGTGGTTTTGTTGCATCAAGTAAAACTTTTAAGGAAGCAATAGCGTGCAATTGCGTTGCTTTTTCATCGACTTTTCCTGCAGCGACCCGAACAAAAGGACAAACGACAAATTTGGTCAAATATATTCTCTTTCTTTTTTTCTCAATTAATTCCACTTCCTCTTATGTATTTGTATTAGTTGCTTTGACTCATGTGCAGCCAAACGGCACAGCACCAACAAATACACTCGAGAGTAAGTCGGTGATAATAAACGGAAATTGAAAATTACCGTCATGCATTGGGTCAATGGTGTGTATCATCAGTTGTAGAAGGCCATGTCGAAATTTCGCACCAGTTACGGCTGATGAATGATTTGTACCGCTACCGCCCGGAACAGCTCGCGTTTCAGATGCAGCTCTCGACGTCATCGATCCACCTGGTTGTGTTGCCATTGACGTTTCGGATGAGTTCGCCGCATTATTCTGCATCATTGGTTTGTTTGTTTGTTTTTTCGTGATTTTTTAGTTTGACATTTTGCAATTGTGTTTTTTTATTTCATTTGTGAACACACAAAAAAAGACGAAAAGTAAAAGAAATGGCAAATGATTAATATTCATTTTGATCGGTTCAAAAATGCATGGAACAATTAAAACAAAATATTCATTGAACGTTTAAATGGCAACTACATACATTGACAGCTAAGCAACAAGAACAAAAATGATTGTAATGCAAACAAGAAACGAACGAGGGGCGAGAAAAACGGAAATGTTTTTATTTTCTCAACAAAGTACAAGCCTATTTATTTAGAAAGAAAAAGGAGAAATAAATCAGCATATGACTAGAATTGGGTCATTATATTCAATATAAAACGTTTCTGCTTGCTTCATTTTCCAGCAATTTATGCAAGAATTTTAAAATAGGTGTTTAACATACAGACAACTGAATGGGCAAGCGGAATAATGAAACGTAATTCTTTCTTTTGAATGAAGTGCCTCTGAGAAATTTTTTCAGTAAAAGTGCCCCACAAAAATATTGTCTGAATAAACGACACGTGAATTTGTTTTCATGCAAAAAAATTCATGTACCACTTTTACTGAAAAAAAATTTACGGTGCGATTCAAATTGAACATTTTTGGTGGGGCACTCTTTCATACAATATTTTTCGGTGACGTCACTCGTATTTATCACATTGTGCAAATTATGTGATAAGGAGTCCGAATTTCGATGTGGCGATAACACTAATGGATTGGGCACAAAAAATAAATGTATTAGAATCGAAAAAAGAATTTTAAACATTTTTTTTTCGATGGAAATTCGAGCTTCTTATCACATAATTTGCACAATGTGATGAATACGAGTGAAGTCACCGAAAAATACTGTATGAAACAGTGCCCCACGAGAAATGTTCAATTTGAATCGCCCCGTAAATTTTTTTTCAGTAAAAGTGGTACATGAATTTTTTTGCATGAAAACAAATTCACGTGTCATTTATTCAGACAACATTTTCGTGGGGCACTTTTACTGAAAATTTTTCTCAGAGGCACTTCATTTAAATAAAGAATTAAGTTTCATTATTCCGCTTGCCCATTCAACTCTATATGGAACAATCGTCAGACATTTTTTTCTGTCATTGTTTCGGAACAAATTTTGCGTGTACAGATCAAATTGAAAAACAGTGTCGTGTGATATTTAAATAGTCTGCCACGACAATTATTTCATGTTTTCCTTTCATTTGATTTATTGGTGTTTAAAAAATGAGAGAGAGACACAGAACGAGAGAAAGAGCAAGAGGAAAAAGAGCACAAACGACACGATAATTTGATAAATTTTCATAATTTGATTCAACCAAGCAGAAACGCGTCGAAAAAAGCCTCAAATTGAAACATAATTCGAATATACACGAAAAATATGGATGTAAAAACTGTTGCATTACCATTAGCATACCAAAATATGTATATATATGTGTAAATTATTGAAAGGGCATTACGAAACAGGTGAAAAGAAGAGAAGAAATTAACATCAAAAGGAAAATATTTATGATATAAAATAGAGAAAGAGAGAGAGAGAGAGAGAGAGAGAAAGAGTTGATCGTGCGACTTTGGACACACACAGAGAAAGGATATATTTAATTTGGAATCGAATTTTTAACGGTATTTTCCATTCACAATTACGAATTTTTTACGAACATCTATAAATTATATGATATAGTTTGCCTTTCACTGTGTATCGGGCAATATTTTTGTATATCGTAATGCTTTGGGCAGTATATTAACATAGCTATGTAATAATTGTGTAAGTGATAGTTTGACAAATACTCGACAAATGCATACACAGGAAAAAGAACAAAAAAAAGAACCAAAAAATAAAGTCGAAGAGATTCTTATTTTGATAGGATTTTAGTCGGTTTAATGGGATTTTCAGCAAGGTTAAACAATCAACGGAAAAGACTCAATAAATCAGAGAAACAAACAGCTTCAGATAATATGTGTATGTGTGTGTGTGTGTACCTGGTTTTACTGGGGGGGAGGATGGAATAAAAAGCTATTTGTGTAGAATGTCAACAAGTTGATTTTTCGTACTTGTATGCATAGCAATGGAATTCAAAAGAGAAAACTAGTTCAATGGATTTATTGGATTGAATTTTGTGCGCTCCGTTTACGAATTGAATGGATGTGGCGTCAGTTCGAAAAAAGTTATGCAAACGAAAAGTAAATGTGGTTAAGTTTGCATAGTAGTTTTTCCAATCGGTTGAAATGATGCTCGATTTTTACATTCAAATTCCATGTTGGTCCACAATTTTTTTTGGATCAAAAGTTGGGCCACGATTTTCATTAAAAGTTTAAAAGTCTTTTAAATTCCATGACTTAAACATAATTCGGGGATTTTTCATTTATTTCTTTTATTTCGATGAATTCAATATATAAACATTTAATCGATTTTATTTTTCCATCCAGATTGTACCCACTAATGGCTTTGAGTTTTTCCCCACGAACAACTCGTATGTTCAAATAGTTTTCCGTTCGCTGTGTGTTCAGACAGTGTTTTGCGATTGTGTATTGACGTTTTAAAAAAAAAGTTTTCTCCTATTGAGTCAAATGTGAGTGTTTGTTCATGTATCCAGAAAAAAGCGGAAGAATATCCGGGCTGGCGCGTTTTGGGCAATGTGCTGACGTCAAACAAAGTACATGGGAATCATCCTCAGCGGACTGCTTTCTTAAAGTTCAACAACTTTTTTTTCAAAATTTCTTTTCGTTCAGTTGAGAAGTGCCCTTTCCTCTTTGTCACATTACAAACTCAATCTATACTTGCTTTGTACTCCCAATTCGAAGTTATTAATTCCATATGGTGTAAACTCGTAAATAATTAATGAAAAAAATGCATATTTAGCAAGTGAGTTGGGGGATTGGGAATCTTGGGATTGTGCAAAAAAAATCAATTAGGAAAAAAAATTGGTGTTTTTTTGTTTCGTTTCATTTTTGTGCTTTATCTAATAAATTAGCTAGATTTTGTTTTTGGAGGGATGTTCATTTTGTACCAAATTGCTTCCTCAATGTATTTTGTTGCCAATTTAAACGAAATCAACGAATTTACAAAATCAAAAAGGAAAAAAACTCAGAGTTTAGGTAAATATATTCATTGGGTTCAGCGGAAAAGAGGTTCATTTTATGTGTGTTTTTTTTTTTGCTTTGTAAATTGGACTGAATTGAGTATTTGATAACAAAAACCGAAAAATCAAAAACTGAAATAAAAAAAAAACTGGCTGAAAATGAGATACAAACAAACAGCTGCACCACATGCATGGTTCCACTACTTACTGACTTATCAGGCATTAGTTGATCAGTGCTTCGAACTCTGGTCACCTTATTTTTGTACAGCATTTTTTTAACTAGGCACTCCATTTGATGATTCCATTTCATGAACACCGCGTAGCATACATAGATTGAAAACAATATCAACGCCTCCCACCAGTAAATTTTATTATCACGAAAAAAATAGATCAACACTAGCAAACTAACACTGTAAAATGTACAATCGCGAAACAATGGCCACCATGTGAGGCTGAGTAGGGTTTTTGAGAATATTGCACACATTCCGATAACAAATAAAATGTTGAACACGGCCGAACCAACAATTGTACCAATGCCAACATCATCAAATGACACAAATACACCAATCACCGATGTAAACAGTTCCGGGGCACTGCCACCAGCTGCCATAAACGTTGCGCCTGCCACATCATCGGTGATATCCAACTTTTCAATAATTACGTCCAGCGAAGGCACAAAGAATTCATCGCAAACTATAGCTAAAGCGACAAACATATACATCACTCCAATTATGTGTAAAATAATAGCACCATTGCGACGCTCTTCCAGAGTGAACAAATCCCTCGGAAACAATGGATCCTTTGCGGTTGCATTTACTTCCACTAGAGATAGAAATGGGCGAGAGAATAAGAGAGAGAAAAAAAAACGAAAATATGAGTATAAAAATAAATTTAGAAATTGTTCGAAAAATTCTGATCAAATTAACACACTCCATCTTCAATCAACCAAAAGTTTTTCGTTTCACTTCACGCATTCAATCAAAAAAAAATATTTTTAAATGCAAAATAGCATTCCAGCACTATAATATGGTCGGATTGCTATGGAAAAACGAGGAAAACGGCTTGAAGTGTATCTTTAACACAGTCCGTTTCAGAACCGCATGGTACGTGCTTTGTCGGATTAAAGTGTTATAACAAAATTACATAAGCAATAAAAAAATTTTTCTTCTGCTGGTTGCCATTTCGAAAGCACAATGTCTTCATTGTATTATATTAAAAGCTCGAAATAATTCCATCACATTTTTTCCACGAATTCATAACCAAATACGTGAAATGACTGCAATCACTTCCATGTTGTGATGTAATGTGTGCGGTTCGTAAACTATATTTTCCGTTTGCTCTATTTTCCCTGTGTTCTCTTTCTTTTTCGCTACTGCTGCCGCTGCTACTGCTGCTTTTTTGGCCCCTACTCCATTTACCACTGAAATAAATGGCTATTTATTTGTTTTCACAACTTTCTTCAAGACACTTAAATTCCAAAGCTTGTCATAGCAGTTCGCTTCGCTGAACACGATTGCGTCAATCCGCTCTATATCCAATTTCGAGTGCCGCACTAAACATGAAAAACCATTAGCTGGATAAAACATGGAAGAATAGCACATCAACTTTACTCGAAGGCAGCGCAACTCACGCTCATTCTCTTTGAGTTACCCGAAAACTGTCGCTTTTTAATTAATACCAAAGACTTTGTTGAATTGATAACGCGATGCTATAGAGAATGTTGCAACTTCATTCATTCATTTCACACTCGCAAAGTATACACGTATACATAATATGGCTATAGGAAATTCTTGGCTTTTATTTATGGGAATCTTTTGAGTCTGTGGATTTACTTACGACGCAAAAAATGATTCATCCGACTTGAAATTAACGCACACATTTTTCCATGACATTCAAACTCGGCAACTTTTTCATACTTCCACGAAAATCTGTATGATAAACACCTCTTGGTTACATGCAAATCTTTCTGAGAAGAAAATCTCGACTCTACAATGTCTCTTAACTCAAACAAAACTGTATTTATTCAATAGTTTGATTTCATCATTAGTAATTTAATAGTTTAGTGGTTTATTCATTTCCTGCAGATGTTTATAACGTCAAAATAATGATTATTATAAAGTCAAACAGGTTTGACCAGATACACTTTAGCCAGACAGCACGCAAATACCCCGTCGCTTTGAAAAAACATAAATAAAGTTTTTCAAAAGTACAAGTAAACCAACAGTTCCGCTTATAGGCGTCACGAGCTAAGTGATGCTAATTACATTAAAGACTCACATAGTTTCATATAATTTTAATCATTTGATAATGATTGTCAATGCAAAAAAAAAAAAAAGAGATTGAAATGGAAAAACCACAATTTTGCAGTGAAAAATAATTAGCAAATGATTTATGCCTCTGCTAAGACGATCTAATTATAATAATCAGTTGATTGCAAATTGAAATCGTATCAATTAATCCCGACACCGTATATACGTTGAAATAATTTTTTTTAGCGGATTGAACATGCAACCTGTCAATTAGGAATAAAATCATATTCGATTTCGCAGAATTTCTACAGCTATACTATTTAAGCAGTTGATAAATGATGAATTTTTCAGTTCCGACGAGTCTTTCGCAAAGTTAAATACGGATTCTGTTTTTCTTCTATTGTTAAAGAACAATGTTTGTTGCTAAAATTTTGTCAATTGCCATCGTAGTTTGTGCTACTATTTCATTCCAAGAAGGTAAATCACGGTGATATTGATGAAAAAACTCCAAAAGGATTATTAGTTCAAACTAAAAAATTTCTTTTAAGTGTTTGCCATTCTATGTTGGAGATGTTCATCGGATAACCCAAATGCGGCAGCATTTTGCCAAGACAATTTGAATGAAACTTTAATTACTGACGAACAACGAAGATGGAGCTATGTGGATTGCAGTCCACCACCAGGACACCGGAATTTGTTGGAAGCACTCAACCAAAAGATCATTTGTAAAAAAACGATACAGATTGGTGAGTAGATTTTTTTTCGTTCCCATCTAAACAATTCGAAATTTAAATCGATTTGAAGAGCATCCAAATTGCGTGGGAATGAAAAATTTAATGTATTGTTTACATCCAGAATACGATTGATTATCTCTCCGAAAATAGTCTACAATTATAAATTTCCTTGTAGCTTATCAAGAAGTGTTCCAGATGATTTGTTATCAACAAGTGGGCTGATAAGTGATTAATGCACATACATTGGGAGTATGATTGCAAAAGAGCAACTAAGATTTGATTTTTTTTCTGGACATGTGAAATCTCCATATAATTTACACTTAAAAAATGATATAGACGTTTGTGACGTTGACCAGAAATTTATTTGAAAAATTAAAGATATCTAGGATGTTGAAAATGAGTACCTGTAGGTACGTGTATTGTAGGTAAATCACTGTACTTTTTGCAATACAAAGTCTTTGAAACATACACCACTCTTAATCTCATTATTATCTAGATACTTTTAAGATGTTTTAATGTTCAATTGAAAAAAAAAATCTTAAAATTTCAAATATTTTTTCATGGTTTGTGAAGAAGACTACTATTTATTATTTTAGTCTGATTAAAAAAATATGATAAAACATCTTGAAAAATATCTAGATTCTTCTAAGATAATATCTTATCTTCTCAATTTTTTAGATAAGATGACAGCATCTTATCTAGATACATTTTATTCAAAATGAAATAAATCTTATCTTATCTAGATACAAAAATCATTATGACTGCCCAACACTGCCCATAGATACAGCCGAACATCAAACTCAAAAGATGTGTGCAGTCCACAACACCCAAAGTAATAGGGAAGGATTTATGCTTGAATCCCATGAAAGATTAGAAATAATTGTGACCTACATCATTTTGTTTCACTTCAGTCAACAATAAAAAATCGAAGCCAAAAGCCATTGATAAAACGGGAAGAATACCTCGAAAAATGGCTGCAATACCAATGGCGTCGCATGTTAAACCAATGCTACCAAATATTATTATGAATACCTCAAAAAGTGTTCCACTTGAATATTCGATTAAACATAAATCCACTTTGAATGACGGTGAACGGTGGCTCATCTAATTTTCAGCTACATATTTAATTCGGTCGTTCTCAAATCACACTAGGTAACAATATTATGTTCGAAAATCCAAATCAAAA
Organism: Sitodiplosis mosellana; assembly: GCF_009176505.1. NCBI lineage: Eukaryota > Metazoa > Arthropoda > Insecta > Diptera > Cecidomyiidae > Sitodiplosis > Sitodiplosis mosellana. Next base: position 6,696,185 of record NW_022595248.1, on the reverse strand, counting down.
TTTGAAATTTAATTGAGATGTACGAATATTTGCAATTAAATTTGATTTTGGCGAGAATCGATCCGATTTTCGCACGATATGATTCCCATTTGGAATTCTAATAAATTCCAAATTGATTATTATCAACGGCGGTGGACCATTAAATGTTTCACGTCCATTTTAAATGTGGTGGGTGGGAGGATGAGTGCTATGAGTTCTGCATATTTCATTTGGTTTGTGTTTTGAAAATTTACTTTGATGGTTTGCCATGCCATACAAAAACATGATTAAATTTAAAATTGTACTCGTGTGTGTGTGTGTGTGTGTGTGTGTGTGTACTGTGTATAGTTTTTATTCTGTTCTTGTTGTGTTACGTTGACTTGGTATATTTATTTGGTCTGTTCTTTCATCCATTCATTCCATTTGGAATGGTTTTTTGACCGAAGCGATGCATGTTGCGTTGTTTAGGACGCAAAAATGTGGACATTTGTTTGAATGAAATGCGTGTAACCCCATGTACGTACATGCCCGTTTTGCCTCAATGCTGATAATTGCTTTAAATAAAATGATGTTGTTGTGCTCCATTGTTAATGGTATTTGCCAACCACAAACATCATTCCCGTTGAACATAACCATCTAATCGTTGCTCTCATTTTCTCTCTGCAGTTTCTCTTTCTCGTTCTCTCCCACTCGTTCGCCCACTCGCTTGCTCTGTCTGTTTCTGGCCCAGTGCCGTTCATCGTGTGCCATCCGAAAAATGAAGCGATTTTTATCCAGCGATAGCAGCTGGCTTTTTTTATTATGTTTGGTGTGTTGTCTTCTTTTCATATTGGCCATAGTCGAAGCGGAGTAGGCGATGTGCGATGCTGTTTGTGCGCACTGTGGGCGTCACAAGCATACACACACACAAACTAGAATAAAATTTAATGCTCAGTGGGGTTCAACGTTCAACGCACTTGACAAGTGGTATTTGAATAATTGAAATGAAAATTAATAATTCATATAAATTTTTGGTCGGAGCTTCATCATCATCATTATCATTCTGCGAAACTGCACTAGTGCTTACTGCCTCTTACACACACACATAACTATAAAGAGAAAGAGCTATGGTTTGTCAGTCGTTTTTGAGTTGAAATATGATTTTGGACGGATTTTTGAAGACTCATGCACTCATACACTATACTCATATTTCTCTTCTCACAATCGCATTCCAATGAATGGTGCCGTTGGAACTTGCCCAAATTAAAATCCGATCGCACGAACATACAAAATCCAATGCAGGCGAAAAGCTCCGTCTTTTTTGTCTCTGACGAATGTGACTTAACAGTATGTGAATTTCTTTTCGGAGTTTCGTTTCGGAATACAAACATACCAAAATGACATGGCAGAAAAAAGAATGTTTTCATTCCAGTTCGATGCGCCATTAATAGAAGCCCCTCATAAACTTGTATTGCGCTGTGTGTTGTATGTTGTGTAAAGGACTTTTCTTTTGTTTTCGTGAAGCACTATCAGGCGCGATAAAATAAATTGAAAAGGTTTTTAACCTATTTAATATTTCACAACTCTCAATTTATTATAAAGAACATACTGGCATGGTGCCGCAGCATGGGAAAAGCTGAAAGTTTCATGTATATTATGTGTACTAGTATATACGTATGTGGCAAATTTTGTGGTGCGAGAACGTTTAGCCTGAATTTCAATGTTTATGTCAAACACTTTGTGGAAAAACTTACATATAGGGTTTGCCACTTTGTGTCAGTCATTTTTCCGACATTCTTTCCAATTTATTTTTTGAACTTAATCGGTGTTTTTCTTTTCATCATCATCAACAACAGCAAAAAGAACAACAACAACAACAGCAGCAGCAACAACCACAGTAACATAAATCCAAATTTTCGCTCTGATTATATCAACCATGGAAAAGGATTTTTGCCACCGCGGCTGTCCTCAATGAGTATCTAATTTATTTTGAGTGGGGAAAAAAGCCAAATGACACATATTTTGCGAGAAGAAATAAAAACTTATACACTCATCTTTTCTAAAGCGAGTAGCGTAAAAGTTCACGACATGTTCTAAACAACACGAGCACCAATGAAAAAAACGAAGACAAACCAAGACGAACGACATTCAATTCGATGGAACATCAAGATCAATGTGTGATAAGAAGCGATAATCTTTTGACATATTTGCTTCTTTTTCAAAACCTCTTAGCCCTCGCTCTCATTCTCTCCCACACTCTTTGTCACTCGTTCTGTGCACACAGCCCCAAAATCACCATCTTAGATCAGTGTCAATTTGTTTATTCTACTGTTACTAATTAGCAGCAGCAAAGTTCTTAAACATCATCGTAAAGAGTGAGAGCTAGCGTTTAATTATGTTTCGTGTAATCATTTTTAATCCGTCTGATTCAATTAAAACTGATGGCATCAAGTTTGTGTATGTGTTTTTTCTTTCCATTTCTCCTTCCTCCCCTCTCCATCTCTTCTTCGGTATTCACCATCACATTCGCAATCATCGTCCATTTAATGGAACCCAACTGTGACGAATGATGATGATGATGATGATGATGAATACATGCCAGTTGTGGCTGTGCTAAAAATGAAAGCATTTCGTTTAATAGCAACAAAATAGCGCAATCAATACGTGTATGAAGTATGTGTGATTTGTTGGAAATAGTCAATCATCATTCATCCGCATTTACTAAAAGCGAAGCAATCATCAGTTGCTTCGTATTTTCAATTAACTTCTTGTGAATCTCCAGGTGTCTGTCCTATATTTTGTGCCTTTATTCATTTTGCACTTGCACATACACAATCACACACATGAGCGATAGTTCCAATAAAATCGCATCAATTTCATACTAAAAACACTTGGCACACGAAAAAGTATACGTTGCCGATTCACAAGGCATCATCGAACCAATTTTCAACCACTTTGCACTCATAAGCGCAGTAAAACGGGATGTTCTTTTTTTATGACAATCCAAATACTTGTTAAGCGAGCGAATTTTCGACAATGTTCAGTGAAATTAATTTTCCTTGCCAGGGATGAAAATGCTCGTTCACATAATGCCATCTAATTATTGTTTATGATTATTATTTAATCCATACATGGTTCGTATGGTGAAAATAATCGCTTTATCAAACAAATGAACCTCTCAAAGCCGCCAAAAAAGCGACGCTAGCTTCGAGCGACAGAAAAGGTGATTCATTTTCATTTTCTATGGGGCGTGGGAAATGTTATGTTACGCCCTATGGTAGTAACCCGGGTGCTCAATCCAATATGCTCTGGTAAATAGACTTGGTTCGAGATCATAGACGAGAAATAAATCTCATTAATCAGATTTCGTTGTAATCCTTCACACTGTCGGCAAAATGATGTGCATTACATGCGATTGAAGTGTTAAAGTGTTGAAATCAGTTTTGCGAACTCTTATACACACACACACACGCACACAAATTTCAATCGCATCGATAAAATAATCGCGCAAAAACCCGCTCCCATTATAATTTGCGCGACTGAAGCGATACTGTCACGGATTTTATCATTGCAATTTGAAATGATTGTCCAATCCCATGCGCTTTTTTCAGAAAAAGATATAGAGCGAAAGAAGAGAGCGAGAGAGAGAGAGAGAGAGAGAGAGACGGGGAAAAAATATGATAAAGCTGTCTAATCCCTGTGAGAGCAATAAATACGCAGAAAATATAAACGTGGACTGCGTGGCACGAAAAGTTTAGCAATGTTGATGTTGGTGGTCTATCAAAAGCATGCGCTTAACTGAAAATAGTCGTAGAAAAAAAAAAGAACTGCTCCCCATAGAATTTTATTTAACTGATGAATTATACTATAGATTGGCAGTGTGAAAGGATTTATGCGCTTGCTTTATTGTTTACAGCTCATATCCAATTTAAATGTTTCTCAACCGTATGTACATATGTAATAAGCCATTTGACGAAATGGTGCAAGGCAACACTGTATGGCTGCATGTGTGTGTGGATGTGTGCTCCAAACGAATCTGTGATTATGGTAATGCTTGTTACATTATATTTGGTTTTTCGCATCTTTGTATTATTCTTCTTCATATTTTTTTTCATTCGTTGGTTCGTTTAAGTCCTTCGACAATGGAGCGCATTTAGGATTCAAGCTAACATATCAACCGAATGAAAATAAAGAATGGCAGCTGAAAAAACAAATTACGCAAACACCCAGTAAACATGCACAATGCACAGCGTTGAACCCATGAAAGTATTTATTTTTTGTGCGGCAGCTCTATCGTGCATAGAGCACGGCCGGAGATTTAGGGAATGAAATCACAACAATGTAACAATAATATGACGATACAGTGCACGGAAACAATAAAACTCGAACTGTCAACCACGCTTTATTGTATTGAATGGAGAAAAAAAATATCATATTTTCGTTTTTGAAACAGCAACTACACGGAGACGAGAGAAAGCGAAAGCAACGAACCAACGAACGAAAAAAATAACAATCATGTACTGTATCCATTATATTTGCTTGTACTATTTTATTTTTATTGAACTTTTATGTTATTTACTCCGATTTACTCGTCATATCTTGGAGTATGGGAGTTTATGTTATTGGTCGTATTTTTTTTCTTTCTTTGTTATTGTTTTCGGTTCAGTACAATTTGTGTACAACAACTTAATGTTTTACAGCTTTGAGACATTGTAGTTCATTTGTATCGAAGAGGTAACATAACCGTTATACTTGCACAATTTATTGGATTTTTGCACACACAAAAAACGCTTGCAATCGACCGATTTTTGCCTCAATGTGATCATTACCGCATTAAGCTGCTCCATAAACGTTTTAAAACTTACAACTCTCAAAGAAGTGGGCAATCAATGTGTTTCATTGTGTGTAGGAGATACATCTGTAATACTATGTGTACAAAATATTTTAAACATACCCAACAACGATGACAATGACGATGACGATACACAATTTTGTATGTCGACAAAAAAGCGCTAAATTATATACTTAAAATATTGGGAGTGAAATCACGTCCCTATAAAGCTTACGAATAACACTTTTTATACTCTTCAAGGTTCTTTGCATTTGATGTGTGTTAGCATTATTATGAAAGTAAAATTCACACGATTCAGTTCGTGTCGCTTGAATTCAGTCGTCCACCGTCGTCGTCGTCGTTTCCGCCGCCGTTATCGTTGTTCGTTCGCTTTTTTATGTAACAACTTTGTGGTTAATGGAGCTGATTGCGTGTCCATTATTCAAGTGCATGGATGACCCATATCACAGTGGCCACTTTGCTTTCTTCATATCCGTGGAGAACTTTTAGTTCAGCAGCGTTACTGTTGTTGTTGTTGTTTTAGTCGTTTCGTCCAGATCATCCATATAAAATGATTTGAAAATGAAAGCATTTCATTGAGAAGACATAAATGAAAAATTTTCGGCAACTTTTGAAACGAATGAAGTACACACACATACGAAGGATGGGGAAAAGAAAACCAACATAAACCATGACAATGCAGACAAACATTATGTGACTGTCAATATCACGACATACAGAGAGTGGCAAAGTATCATCGTTCAATGTAAAAAATCGATTTTATTTTTTTTTTATTTCTCGTTGTTTCCCATTCAATTCCAAAGTGGTTGTAACACATTCACTGAATTTACGATGGAAGCATCATTATGAATAAAAGAGAAGAAAAAAAACAAATTTCACACAGCATGGTATAAATGGTACAACCTTTGCACATACACACACACACACACACACACACAGCACACACACAACAACAAAAAAAGCCAGCAGTTCTTCAATTCTTTGGCTGGGTAAGGGCGAGCTTCGGAATTTTGAAGTGCAAAACTCATTCCATTAATTTATTCATTATAATTATTTAGTATTAGCGGCGGCGGTTATAGTCGATACGTGCTGGAATTTGCGCAGCGAAAAAGTGATAAAACTAGCAGGAAAATTGCCATTTTTCGATTTTGACAACCCGCTCTGCACCTCATTCAACCCACAGGTCCGATAGATATAAACGAATGCAAATGCAGTGTTTAATCATGGCAAACCGTTTCGTGAATACTTTTGCATATCTACTGATGTCGTCGTTTCCATCGCCTCCCCTTATTCCCAGTTGTCGTTCGTGAATTTTATGCAGTGTTCCTGCTGATTAGACTTACTGTTAGATTAGCATATGAATGATAACAAGTTTCGCAATGGGTGACATTTTATGCGATACACACTCGCTCGCACACCGAATCGTGCACATTTTAGGTGCTTGGAACATGAATAATTAGTCAAGCATTCAACTGTAAACCGTACTTGTTCGAGCCGACATGTGATTTTAGCGATTATACCACCAAATTTTCAGAACCAAACCATGATTACACAGCGTGACCCCTTAGCCGTGTGTGTGTTGTCACAAATAACAAAAGCAAAAGGAAGAGTAGACATTGAATTAATCGGAACAGATGATGGAGTGTGCAAATTCAATTTGATTTTACGTCTACTGTCTCTGTTGGATTTAATGGCCGATTTAATGGAAGCAACAGAGGGAAGAAAAAAAAACCAAACGTACGGAAACATGTAAATCATTTATGTCAATTGTTTCTTGTTGTTCAGCAAATGTTTTCCATCCCAAAATTCGATTGTGTTTGTTTGTGAAAACCAGATTTTGAGTAATGAATGTCGTTGACAGACAATTATTTTTGTCATTTTCCAAAACCGAAAACGATTTAGTGCTGTCATCGTTTTGCCAATATTACTTTTCGGCATTCATATTTTCGCTCTCTCCCTCCCTCTTTGCCGCAGAACCGAATTCATGTTCGTCCATAGTGTGGTTTACGTTACGTGTGCGCGCTGCGCATTGCCTCTTTGCCAAGATGGTTAACATGTTTTATCGCGAGGAACGACTTGGCATTCATAACATGTAAAAATAGGTGATGCCGAAAAAAAACCATGGAGAATTTCATACAGGAATGCGCTTTTATTTTCTTTTAAATCACTTGAATTCTTGCAATCATGACGAAAAACCAGCAGCTTCAGTGAGAGAGTGATGGTGAAAAGGAGCAAATGAAAAAGCGGAAAAGAATGAGCGAGTGAGTGAGACCAATGATAGAGAACCAAAGCCAAGACAGATGAAATGTTTTTGTGACATATTTTGGTTTTCAAATGAATTCCGTCGTTAGTGTCTATTCGACTGTACAATACTCTCGTCGTATTCCTTGCGTTCATACAAAAAGAGTCGTACACGCCTCGCATTGTGAGCAATCGTCGCGTTGGAACACTTCTGCATAATTATAGCATTAAATTATGTATACTTCAAGCGCAGAAATTCGGTTTCGAGCCCCCTATTACTATTATTCGTCGTTAATACAATTGCATATACTCCATACCATGGGACTCACTTAAATATGCTGCGATTGTTTGCAATGGCAGAACCATGCTTAAAATGGCTTGAAATTCGTTCCAGTGCCAACTACACCCTAAACGTATGCTCCTAATGAATTTAAGCATTGCAGCAGTTTTTTTTCGCCTTGCTTTTTTGGCCATATAGAAATGAAGCGGGAAAAAACGTGTCCTTACCAACCACCGCGTCTGTCTAACTTTCGCTTTTAATTACATCGAATTGCGTTAATGGATCGGACCAAATAAAATGAACGATTTATTTGTGCTTAATGCGTGTTCACTTGCAATATATACATATCGTTTTTTTGTTATAGTTTTCAGTGCCATTTCCATTTTCGTCGTTTGGCTTAATTTTTCCGTTCGTTCAGCTGTGTTCTTTTCAGCTCGACTTTATATTTGCTACTCACACACACACATACACTGTGATTTCTGCGGCGAAAATGAAATGAATTGTATAGTGACTTTCAGCCATTGATAAATTGTCATAGATTGTACGTAATTTGACCTTTATTTGATGCTCCATTAGCAGTCCTCAGCTACCAACTCAAATGCATATAGTGCACTGTATAAATCAAAGCGGTTTGATTATACGCCACCATTTGAGCAGCAACAATAACAACCAACCCACCATTATAACGATAAATCATGTACATATTTAGAGTTGCGAGTAATTCGAACCCAACGCCCAAGGAGTTCAAATGGTGTGCCAATTTATCTGTGATATATTTTTGCTTAAAAAAAGTAGCAATTAAAATTGTAATCAATCAACTTTACAAGAAAAAATGATTTACTTTCGAATTGAACAACTTTAAAGCTTTTTCTTTGGTCAATATTCGAACCGTTGGGAATAAAAGATCATACGCATGGAATTTAGATCCGTGGCACGCAAAAGGGACGCTTTTTGCCGTTGCGTTTTATTTGTTCAAATCCGAGACCATGTTTCTCTTTTGCATTCGACAGGTGTTAAGTTCCTCTTACTATGCACATCGTTAAGCTCGAGGTAAACACCCCTTATTCTCAAGGGTTCATACGCTCATGCGATACTTTTTTTAAAAATGTTTTCCATTGTATTGCTAAGTTTAAGTATTATATATCGTGTGCAGGCGGTCGTTTTAACTGTCGAACTACGAATTTCTATCGTTTGCTTAGTAAGAATTTATATACTTACTGTACATTGCTGCGACAAATCTTAGTTAGACACATGCCGAGTTGTTGTTTGAACATCTTTTTTTCTGCTTTTTTTTTATTTTTATTTTCAGAGATAATTCTAGTTGTGTGGTTTTTCAATTTGAACATTCTAAAGTTTTGAGTAGTTGCCTAAAATGTGTAATCTACATTTATAGGAATTCAAATTTCTTGGAATTGTTTTTCGTTATATTTTTTTCACTCTACCTCTGCCTCTCTACTCGCTTGCTCTTGTTTACCGTTTGTGTTATGAAATATTTGAAGAGAGTTGCCTGAACACGGAGAAACTCCAGTGCAGCATGAAGCTTGTTCCATTTTTCGGTATTAGCATATTCATCTTTGCGCACATATACATGCAGCAGTGGGAGCGAGTGAGGAATAAATTAAAGTTGAACGAAGCATGAATAAAACAAATGACAAACGAAAAATCGAAGTGAGCACATTTGTAGTTGCTGTTGATATATACATATATATTTTCGCAAAGACAATGTGTGTATATCCAACAAACAACAACAAACAACAACAGAACACGGAGCTTGGAAGGAGGCTCTTTCACTTCGTAAGAAAAAGCGTACAAAAAACGACCTAAGTGAATCCGTTGCTTTTAATGCATTGAAATGCTATCCAGTCGATTCAGTCATAAATTTTTTATGTTCTACGTGAATCCTCAACAGCAAAACGTCTTTCGATGCAGAGCAAAAAACAAATGAAAGCCTCTTTTGATTTTGCATATTTCGACAAGTTATGCGTTGTGTATGTGTTTGTGTTTCATCAAAGTACCATCGCGTTGTTTACTGTTTCACTTCCATTTTCCGCTGCGATGGACCAAACACGAGAGCAGATCGCATGTCGTAGTACTTCAAGAGTAATGTTACTTTATTGGCATTATTCAATTATGCAGATCTCCGGTATTTAGTAGTCAGAAAGGGATAATAGTTTTTTAGATTGCACGCACACACAAACATTCACTCCCATCGACTTCTCTCCGTTAAAGTGCTTTCGTGACTCCCTTGACGCAATGACGAAAAAACTGCTCAATTCAAATGAGCTCCTTTCTCTCTCTCCCTGTGTGTGTGTGTGTGTGTGTGCCGTAGCGTAATTATGAATTTCTCGAATCTTTAACATGTTTCATTTTACATAGTTTCTCATCTTATAATAACCAAACGAGAGCGAACGAGCGAAACAACCAATCCAAAAAAAAACCCATTCACTTTATCACGTACATTTGACCCAATTTTTGATTCTGTTGATTCCAACTGTGAAAATAAATTAGAACAGACTGCAACTGACTTCTATGCCAAGAATGTTGATTGGACCGCATTCTGAGCTGATTTGAAGAAAAAAAAACATCAAAAATATTGCTTGATTTTTTCCCCTTTCTTGCGGAACACTTCATTTTTATGTTTGTACACTTTTGCAAACATTGTTTATGTGTTGTTCGTTGAGCAACACTGTGTAAACATCGTTTTTGGCGCATATTTTTCGTACATCATAAAATGTTTGTGTTTTTTCTCTAATTAATTGCTCAAGATTGCAACCAAACAGTCGAATGCACAAGCACACACACTCAGTCAGCTCACAAAGCGAAAAGCACCAATTATAACATCTTGATACTGAAATTCACGAAAAGCAATCAAGTCTTTGAAGAAAGAAATAAAAAGTCGAAACGATTTTGCTGATTTCCAATCTACCATCATTCTATACGCTTCAACGTACAATATACTCGCATCTTATCTGTAAATGAAACATAAATCACAATAGTTTTATAGTACACTGGGTCCTGCGTGTATGAAAACATTTCCTTACCCTCTGCTTTCTTCTTCATCTGTTTTGTGCCAAACTATTGATTTTGAAATGAGTTCACATACGTACAGTTCCGCTTTTACCGCACAGCGTGCACGCTTCTCTCTCGCTCTCTCTCTCTCTTCGTTTTTGGCTTATACATTCATTATCCGAGTTATTCGTTTGCCGTTTTTTTGCGTGCAAAGTGAAATAACTTCAGAGTCTAACATATACTACTATAAAATTGCGAAATCGTTAGTGCAGCAATTAAGCGGAGTGTGTAAAATCGAAGGTTTTTCTTCCATCTTCGGTGTGTATTAAAAGCACATTTTTGCAACGTCTACGTTTTCCTCCATGGCGAAGAGGATTTATGTTTTTTTGGCAAATCTCTTCACGATGAGACAAGGGGAAAAAAGTCATGCATTAAGTTTTCTTAATGTCGGTCAAGAAAATCTTTTCATTTTTGGTTTTTCTTTTTTCATTCTCACTTGGCCAACATCATTCATCTTGACTTTGTTTTCATTTGTACCAGAGAGAAGTAAAAACCATGGACACCTTCTGAAGAAATCCGATACATAGCATCTCTATCTACATGGCTTTCTTTATGCCATCTTTTTCTACACATTTGTATGGTTTATCGGGATGGACCAAACTATTTTCTTGTAAGGCTATACAATGCGAAGATGCTTTTGTGCTATCCTTTGTTGGTATCACAAATGCACGAAGTGATAATGAGATGCACAGCTTTTATGCTTCAGTGATACGCATTTTATCGTGCATCGAACGAAAGATATAATAATGGTTCCTCGTTCGTGTGTTTGAAATCAGAATTGAATTGAGTGCCTGGGCACACACACGCTTACACCCGAAAACACCAGCAACTTAAACACAATATTGTGAATATGTAACACGAGGAGATCTTTGATAAAATGGAAGCGGATCCATTTACATTTTCTACATTCAAATACAGTCATGGCGTAAAAGGCAACGGAAAATGCCAGCAAAAAATTTTCATTCATCTTTGTGTGTTTTTATATATTTGGATTGTTGTTAGTGGTGTTACCGAAGTGGAAATGCTTTGTGATTCTAAGCAACACGAAAACTAACGACGCTTTGTGACTCAACTTTTTTCCTATCATATCCAAGAATTCCTTAATACTTTGTACAATTTCATTTCAGTTCATTAAATTGTCGCTCTTTTTTCCTCGCTCTTTCACTTCTCACTTTCTCGCTTTCTTTTTCACTCTCATCCCCTCTCTCTCTCTCTCTCTCTCTCTCTCTCTCTCTCTCTCAGCTTAAGAAATTGTTGTGCTTTTTCTGTTCAATCGAAAAAAAGTAGTGTGAAAGAAAATGAGTGAAATGCGAGAATACTTTTGTCATTTCTGTTCTCATTCTCCTCGTACCTTGGACTTCGATTGAACTACTTTTTTTTCTTACCAGAAAATAAAGGTCCTCCTTTGTTGTGTTTGCAAAGTCATTCGTCGTTCTTTGCGCGCCACGATCCGTTCAACTCACTCGCTTAAATTCACACTCGGTTTACATTGGAAATCACAATGGTTTTCCATGGAAAAGAGCATGCTCAAATAAAATTAAAACTGACGATGATTCGTATATCAAGGACACAACCTGATGGAAACTTACATTGTCTACTGGATGTTTATGCGAGGAGAAAATGTCTTTGCACCAAAAATGTTACATAGATGTTCTAGTTTTTTTTTCGCTCTCTATCTCCCTCTCTCTCTCTCGCTGTGTATGACATACTATGTTTGCATGCAAAACTAAGAAGAATACGAAGCAAACTAGAGCGAGTCACGTTTAACTTGATTTTTATTGTCCTTTAAAAGTGTGTTAAATATGACATTATTGTCGCGCATATTTTCCGGCCCACGGTTTATAGTTCGAATACACGTTTTTCAAACTACTTCTCTCGTGCCTTTTTTTCCCTTGACTTTTCCTTTACGTTTGGAACGGGTTGATTCGCCGTCGTCGTCATCGTCCAAAATGAATGGAAAAAATAGCGAGTGAAAGAAATGAAAGAGCACGAAATGAATACGCAGCTTGTTTAGCGTTTATGCCATGTGCACAAACACAATAATTATGTAATTGTATGCGACAGAAATACACACACACACACACATCAACACATAGCCACACTCACTCAAAGGGCTAGGAATAGTGTCGGATCGTACACGTAGTACTTAACTTATTTAACAACAGGAAAGACTAAGGAATATTGAATAATATAAGCGCGCTCACGGCCTCAAGTGCGTGTTGAAGGAGCTACGTACGGAGAATGAACGAGAGATAGAAAGAGAGAGAGAGAGAGAGAGAGAGAGGGAAAAGCAGCCGAAGAGGAAACAAGTCGCAAAGTTTTGTATATGTTCAAAAGAGAGTAGAATTTATGTGCATACATGAACTATGGTTTTATACCCACCACCACCACCACCACCACCACCACTGCTGCATTGAATGGCTTTAATTTTCCGGTTTTGCACAAATTACTATGTTACCAGCACGATTTCCGTTTTTACTGAATTAAAACGCACCAAAAACCGCACACTTAATAATATTTAATGACAAACTTTCATGACCAATTGGACGTCGGCCATTAATTTTGATTTAGCAAATATGATGTAAAATTCTCGTGTGTGAACAATAACAGCAACAACAACAAAAACCAACACAGCACATTTTTAATGTGCAGGAAAATTATTATCCCAATGTCAATTCAAAGATCATGCCACGTTGGCCAAATACGTGTTGTATGTGCACATAAACCCATTTAAAAACACACAGAACTCATGACCGAACAACCCGTGCAAAAGAAACGCTGAATTTGTATATTATGCCATTTGAAATCATCCCTTTGAAACTATGGATATAAATAACGTCTTTTTTTCTCTTCTTCTCTTCAGACAAACACACACTCATACTGTGTGCGAATGTGTGGTCGAATCTAGTGTTGGCGATTGGTGGAAATTTTCCCTGCACACACAAACCAGAACTGATATGCAAAAAGAAACGATAATGATTTTATGAAATATTAATGAGAGACTGTTTTTCATTCACCGCTTTTTTTTGCCTGTAGGCGTTGAAATTTTCACTCATGTGAACTCTGCGTGTGTGTGTGTGTGTTCGTTACATACACATGTTGGGAAATTGAAATGGCCCGCTTTTGATTTTGCTGCGAAATGTTGTAAGAGAGACGATCAAGGTCGGTTGAAAAAGCACATTAGATAACAGCCCACGAAAAAGAATGTTGATGAAAACGTTTTTAATTCATTCCACTGTGATCTGATAGCACTTTAGTTTCTCATATAATCAAAAATGATTTATGTAGTAATTCATTTGCACTCATTTTCGCTAATCGTGATTCATATTCTCACTTCGCTGTGGCGCGGAATTATGTGTAGTGTGAAACACTTGTTTGCATAGTTGAAATTGAAATAAATTCACAAGAGTTGGTTCGGCAATTTTAGAAAGTGATAAATATGTATGCTTGAATTTTTGAAAAATTGGGAACAATCGCGAGGTTTTTTTTTTCTTCTTCTTCTTCTTCTTCTTAATTTTCTTCTCCTTTTTCTTCTATTTTCCTTCTTTTCAAGAATCATGATCCAGTGTTTGGTTAACGTTTTTTTTTCGTATTCACACAACATTTAACATTGCTGCTGAGCACATTGTTCGCAAACTTCCAAATAAATTATGGGCAAACATATTTTGGCGAATATCTCGCGTTTCAACATTGTTGTTTATGATGAGAACGGAGAGAAAAAGTCCGTATCTTTTTTATCGTCATGGAAACAGTGGAATACAGAAAAATGGAGGGCCATAATATAAAAAAATATGTATTTACCGCCGATTTTTCTATAGCCCTTTATCACAACCATTCGACTGGTTTACAGGCGATATCGTTTCTGGCATACAAACAAAAAATTTGAAATCGTTCTGCGCATTCATTAATCTTCGGAATTCACCAACACTCCAACTCCATGCCGTCCTCCATGCCACCCGCCGCCCTCTCGTCACCATAACAAATAAAATGATGATTAATCAATATCGTGGAATTTTCGTAATAAATGATGCACAAATAACAATATTTGCATTGGGTTAACACCCAAATATGTATAATCCGTGTCACGAATGACTCGAAATATTTCAAATTGTTTGCAGTTTTCGATATACACTTTTTTAATAGTAATCATTAAATTGTTGTTGTTTTTTTGTTCGATGCGAGATTTTTTCCTCGTCGTCGTTGTTGTTGTTGAAAAGCCATTGTTTGTATTGTGCACAGAAAATCAACATCAAATGATTATTTACGTCCATTTTTGTATAGAATAAAAGGACCACAGTTTTTATTCGTTCCATTCAATTTCGAAAATTTGCAATTCGCGAATGGATTCACATTTTAAATGAATTCTCGACTCGATGGCTCTTTTATCTCTCTCTCTCTTCTCGTTCTCTCTTTGTCGCTCTCACTCTCGCACTCCCATCTGTCCAGAATGATTCACTTTGAAGTATGTGAGAAATGCGGTGGAAAAAAGCATTTGGTACGGAACACAATACACTTGCACATACCGAGTCTATTATGTCATAATCTCATTTTATGATCCATTTTATGAATGCTAAATACACTCAACGGAAAAATCAAATCCAGAACGATGTCATCAAGACAATTCAAGTCTCTTTGTGCAGAAAATCTGTTAAAGACAAATATACTTGAAAAGGCCGACATAATTTCTTCACCCAAATTGTTAATTCAACCAGGTCTTCAGCTACGAGCAGTAAGAGAGAAAAAAAAACAAACAAACGATGACTTTTAAGCTGATTTTTATTCGAATGTTGAAAATGGTTAGTTTGCTTTTCAATGACTGTTATTTCATTCAATATTTGATGTGATGATTCCGAAAATACCTTTTGTTTGAACTTTCGAATTGTTCCGATTTGAATTGCCACAGAATCAATTCCAATAGGATGGTATACAGATGTTGGATGGTATTCGATGTTGAAATTTTCATTAATTGACAGTAAAACCTTTACTGTTAAAGCAACATAAACCTTTCGTCTAACTACATATGTTTTTCTAATTCTGTTAAAAAACTAAATGAGCCTAAATTATAGTTATATAGGTTCCATTTTAGGTCTCCCTACACATACAAAATTTCCATTGACAATGAACGTACAAAATCGAAAAGATGCTGGATATTTCAATAGGTTCGATCGAACAACACACAATTAGATATTAATTGTGAAATTGAAATTTACATCAATCGTGGGAATCGATTAAGTAAGTAGGCCGTTGAAATAAATTTATTTCGCGCGAATCGCGTGCATATTCCGCACTGCTGAATTTGGTATCACAAAAAAGAAGCGCTCAACAAAAAAAGGAAAACAACAAAGCGTTTGTAAAATGTGCGAATACAAAGGTGCCTATTCTTTGTTTCAGTTACAATAGAGAGTTTTCTAGTGCAAATTAATGTAGCGCGCATTGTGTCTGTTCATGTGTATGCGCGTCTATTGTGTTGGAACCGTATGCGACGAATGGAATATTTCAGGTCATTGTTAGTACGTACACCTTTGCTATTTGTTTATTTCGTATGCTTTTCTATTCAAATTGCGCTTAGCACTCACTGATTCCAACGAATTTTCCATGGACGCTAGAAGCGCATTTAATTGCAAATGGATTCAATTAAATACTCATTTCACGAAAGCAAAAAAAAGAAGAAATAGTTCAAATCAGAATGGAAATTTAGTGATTAGACAATTATAAACTTTATTTTTTTTTTCGTTTCACTATCTTTATTCGTCTCCCTTTCGATGATACGAAACATTTATTGCATAAATTACAAGCGAATGGAATCGATTCGCTGGATAATTTATTGGTTGTGCTACTTTTATCAGAGCACAAATTACACATTCTGTGCTGTTTTTAAATTGGCACAACACCGTGTGTGGCTGTGCTACATATATATGATAATAATATTCAATTGCTGCGTATTGAAAAATAATGTTTTCAACGGCAAATAAAATAGAAAATATAGAAAAAAAATAATAATACGGAAAAAGAGCGAAATAGCAGGAAAGAAACACGGTATTTTGACGCACGTGCGCAAAGTCTCAGTTCTTTTTACACATAGATTACTTTTCCACCCTGCTCCTCTGCCGCCGCCACCGTCGTCGCCATTGCTCAAACACTTTCGTTTTATTCAATGTTTCATTTCGCATTTTTATATTCTCTATTACGTGCAGTGCACATTCGTTTGTTATCTCTACTATTCACAATCGGACGCTTTGATTGAACAATGATATGAAAAAAAAAAGCATAAAAAGAATGAAAGTGTGTACCTTAAGTGGTACACACTTGATACACTTTTTTGTATTGTAGAGAGAAATTGATAGAGAAAGCAAAGAAAAAAAACTAACCAAAGCGGCGGCGACAATCCACGGAAATATTATGCAAAAGTAATTCGTTGACGGGAAAATTCTTCGGATAGAAAATAGAAAAAAGAGGAAATTAAAACTGAATGACAATTGTATCAAAGTGCTTATATCTTCTGCTTCTTTTTGCTGGTGCTGCTGATGATGATGATTCTTTTTTTCTATATTGAATTCAAACGCGCTCTTGCTCTTTTTTCTCTCTATTCAGCTATTGAATATTTTATGCACAGCTACCTCTGGCGGGTATTAACTAGCTCTGTGTAACAAAAGCACAAATACGTACGTATTTTATCTACTTTATGCGAAAAGCATTTCGGCGTTTATTTTTATGCTTTGCTTATTTACAATTGACAGGCGGAGTAAGCGAATTTGTCAATGTTGAAATTTGAAAAACTTCAAACTCAACCGGTCACCTCGAAACAGTAACAAACAAAAATAGATCGGATTTCACTTTTGTCATTTTTTTTCTTTTCTTCTTTTATACTAAAAGAATGTCTATTGAAAAATTGGGATTATTTCAAAAGTATATTAATGCTGTATGTGTGTATGTGGACTTACTCTAGGTTATAAGCGACAGCTAAATCGATCGAAGATGGTTTTTTTTTCTTCTTCTTCTTCCAAACTTGAGCTTTTGTTTCCCATAAATCTATCTGGACATATTCTAAATTTGATCCTTCTGAAGAGACGGTATAAATAACTCAATAAAGACAACCAACCGAAATGAATCGATAAAAACAACATTTGAAAGCCAGCGATTTAGAGAAGCAAGTCGCACAATCTAAATGCGAAACTTACAAATCATTGGATAGAAATAGATTGTTTTCGCCCGAAAGTTGTGCAACCAGTTTCAATGCGGTAAGAATTTGCATTTGAATGTTGTGGAGAGAGATATCGAGGAGGAGAGACAGAGAAAGAGAAAAGGAGAGAAAGAAAGAGAGATACAGAGAGAAGAGCAAAAAAAAAATTAGACTGAACTAGTAAGTTTATCTCGAAATTATCCCAGCGATCTCATTAAAATACCAAATCAGAATACTGTCTGATGACTCTTATTCGTCATTATTAAGGGATCCATAGCAAAAGAGACGTGTAGAAGCCGAGCAAAAAATATTGTTATCATCAATCGCAGCAAAGTTTGAGCACGCATGTTTAATGCCTACGCTAGTGTACACCGAACATATGTATATACACATCCGAATCGCACCTCGAAAAATAAAAGATGAGCACGAATGAAGCGAAAAAAAGAAGAGAAGACGACGACGAAAACGACGAAAAAAACGAACACACACCAAGAGCAAGACAGCGCTCACAGTCAAGGAAAGGAACGAAAAAAAAGAGCCAGATTCGTGTAATATGTGTGCGCTTCAGAAAATGGGAAAACAAAATAGAGAAAACATAATGCTGAAAAAAGTGTATGTAGTGTCTGTATGTTTGCGTTGTTATATATGTTTGCTAAACGTAGACACGAAATGCTTGAGTTTTCTCAACCAAGAATTGTTCCACTCTTCGCTTCGTCTCTCCATTTCTCTGTCGTTTGTATTTTTTATTGTATTTGATGTGGTATTGGTGTGCGTGTGTTGTGTTTTTTTTTTCTTTCCTTCTGTTATTTCTCCGTTCTTTCTTTCAGTAATAATAACAATAGTAATTTTGAGGGAAACGAAACTGATTTGATTGTATTTTCTCTTTCCATGGTTTATAATGTTCATCATGTGTTCTTCCATGGGATCCATATCGTATATATCCGTTTGAAGCATTAGCTTTTTATCTCTCAGCGGCTTCTTCTATTTTTGTCTTTCGTCGAATTCGCTTCGAACTTTATCTTCGCTGCATTTTTTTTTTGCTTCTTCTTTCGCTCTGAATAATGATAAGCTCAAGTCATCACTTTTTTTAACGCATTCGATTAATTTTCTTTGTCACTCATAGAATCAAGCGAACTTAGACAAATTGCAATGAAACAACAACATTCTAACAAATTGGTTCGGATGAAAGTTTTGCCCATTGACCTTAGATTATTTCTATAAAAAGCAGCATTGCGCTATTGTAATTGTAAAGATTTGAGCACTTACAAGTATTTCAAACTTTTTTTTGTCGGTTCGCGCTGACATTGCTAAGTTAAGCTTTGAGTTTCACATTCAAGTAGCGTAAATACTGTTCGGCGTGGTTTAAGGGGAAATTTTTTTCATCATAAAATGTACTAAATCAAAGTACTCTTCATCGCACTAATGCGCTTCGAATTACTGTAATTCTCATTAAACTGTTTAATTGTGTAAACTGAAACTTTTTCATTTTGTGGTAATTAATTTGATTACATTCACTCATCAATCACTCAAACGAGATAAATAGAAAAAAAAAAAAACAAGTAAGTGTCCAATTAAAACAACTACAAATTGTTTCGGGACAAACGAAACCACAAGCATACACACACAAAAACGGAAGGTAGAAAATCGAGCATAAGGTCAACACATACCTAGAGAAATATTTTCATCAAATTTTTGTTCTTCTAGATCACTACAACTGCTTGCGTTAACTGGATGAATTGGAAGAAAACAGGCGATGATGATGACGGCGACGACCGAAAGACATGTTAAGGTGCTAGATAGTCCTCGCCTTCGTATCCAAAAGTGATAGAATGGCGGTGGCTCCCCCATCTTTATCATCGTGCATTTGTGGCTGCTGCCCTTTTTTTGTCGATTGTTGTTGTTGTTGGTGTTGTTGGTGGTGGTGGTGGTGTGTATACAACGGATCGCGTAGTTTTTACAGCCTATGTTATGTTTCAGATTTTGGTTTTTCGGTTATTTCGATAATTTTATCTCATAGATTCCTATGTTTCCGGAACCAGTTTCATGGCACTGGTTCGTTAATTCGTTAAAAATTGTTGTTGTTGTTGTTGGTAGCGAAATTATTCGAATCGATGCACGCTGCTGGGAAAATTCGGTATCTGCGATTTTCGAACTATTTTAGGTGCGGTTATATCGTATTTCAGTTCAGAGCAACGAAAAAAAAAGAACTCAAAAGAACAACGTAAAAAAAATAAAATCCAGAATTTACGTGTACGTGGGAATAAGGCAGGAAAGAGAAATTCAACAATCAGAATAAAAAAGCAAAGGAAAAAACCGACAAAATGAAGGGAAAAACATAATATGATTCGTTGTCACTACGGGATATCACTCGTAGACATTGTTGGTTTGTTCCATTACGTGTTTTTATATGGTTTTTTCGTTTGCCACCGATTTCTGGGAGTATGTTTTATTTTTTCTCTTCTCTTTTGCTCGTTTAAACGCTAGATGTATTGTGAGGCAAGCGTGGTATACGAATCCGAAGCGAAAAATTCGTGATTTTTGATTGCGTCCGTGGGTTGCGTCGTCTCTCTCATCGGACACACTATGAATTTTGCACCAAATACAACGAATTCTTTTACATTTTTTCCTCTCTCCCTCTTTTCTTTGCTACAATGTTTAAGTCCTTCAGTTCAAATGTTTCCAAAAAAAATTGTGCCTTCCCGTGGCCACACACACACACACTATTGTTTCATGAAAAAAAACACACATTGATTTCTTTCCGTATCCAAGCACCAGCAAAATATTCGCTATTTTACTTTATTCGCATTTAGTGAAATTTACGGGCTCATTTTTTCTTCCCTTCTGTTGGTGAATTAAAATACCATATCTATTGGGTTTTCTGCGAAATTCTCTCTTTTTCTCTTCTATTTTTTCAAACAGCACTCACACAAACACATGTATACTACTTTTCTGTTCATTTTCTAATTATTTTTTTTTTCATCTATACACAAGGGATGAGAAAATATTTTTCTTCTATGGAAATTAAATTGGTTGTATATATATTTTCAATTGGTTTAGCACCAGGAACGCGAGCGAACTGAACGATTTGGATTTTTCGGCAATGAGATGTTGTGCATGGCGCTGCGATTTATTCGCACACATAAACACCAATTCATTTCGAAAACTTTCCAACGTTCTGTCGCTCTCTCGCTTACTCTCTTTCGGCCCGAGTGTGTTCGTTAGACGCTACGGTATACGAAAACATAGTCGAATTTGCTTGCACACGCACACAAACTCACGCTCATCACATATCGATACAACGAAAGCTTTTGCGGAGGGAAAAAAAATGTTTGGGTTAGTGTGTAAGTGAATTCAGGCCGTGTTTCGTAACACACATTCTTCGTTGTTTAAGACTTGGCAATAGGAAGTTTTCGTTGGAAAAGAACTACACAGTAAAAGTTCTATATTTTCTCCTAATAAATGGAGTTTCAGGCGAAATTCTGTTTAGATTATAAGCGTAAATTCGCCAGCAGGCTCCAATTAATTGTAGAAATATCGACTGAATGTGTCTTTAGCTGAAATTCCGCCTAAATGTAGACTTTCATCCTTTGCTACGTACGGGTAAGCAATAAAATGAGACTAAAAACTGAAAATCATGATCGCAACAAACGTGTTATGTATCAACATTATTTCAAATACCTCACATACAATCTCGTAAATTTTCAATATAAAACAGGTCTGGCATACGTAAAGTCATGCCATTCGCAACTAACCCAGAAATTGTTGTATAATTTTTACAGTGTATCCCAAACGTATTTTAGTTGTGTATGTATATCGCTCCTGTGCGAAGGTAAACAGCTGAAAAAGTTTAACCAAAACGACATATACCACACACAGCACACACAATCGAATGAACGAAAAGAGCGAGAGGAAAGTACACAACGGATAGAAACAGAAGTACGCAGTTACACTTTTCATTCAATCCGTAATGTACAAACTGCGCGTACGCACCTCATTCTAACGTTTATTTGAGAAAAATGCAAGGGAAAAAGCTCCATCCGTTAGTCGCTTCACAGAATACGAAGAGATATGAACGGGAAAATGTTGAGTGCCGTAAGCTAAGCAATACTCGCTTTTCATCACCCGATAACGGAACGGCAACGGCAAAGGGAACGAAAATAGCATAAAACAATATGCTAAAATGAAATATGTTTTTTTTTCTTCTTCACATTACCATTTCAATTGATTGGTATCATTTTGATCATGACTGAATTCGATTCGCTGCATGTGTGGTTTTTTTTTGCTCGCTTTCACACTTTTTTCGAAAACATTTTCAAACATAAATCGATGGAGTAATCCCTTTTAAACATTTGCAGTCGATCGAGTATTATCGAAATTGAAGAGCTTTTCGATTGACATTTGGCGACCCTGTAAAATAAATTTCAAATGCTGTTGGAGTCAGCAGGAATCATAAGCGCCACTGTTGTTCAATGCTACTGCTGTTGCTGCAGAACCGGAGAGGGAATATTGGCTCGAACATTGAAGATTAGAGTAGTCGTCGTCGTCGAAGCACACAACTTTGTATGTACAAAGCATAGAAGCAGAGAAAGAGAGAGACACCGCGATATACGCAGGCACACATACTCGAATTAAATAAGCACCACGTACGGAATGCTTCTTGACATTGTTCGCATACAACCGCAATGAAGCATTTTTCAAATCGCACAAATTTTCGCATTTCATATGCACGGCTACTGTTAGAGTGGAGTCACGACTGGAACAACTGTACAGCCAACGCGATAGAAACAGAGAAGCGAAGGAAGAGAGCGACAGAGTGCATGTGTTGGTGGGTTTTGTGTGTTCAATATATATATTATGCCGAATGGAAAAGCGTTTTGTTCTGCTTTGCTTTTGTTTATTGTATTTTCATACACTCGAACGATTGAGCCTGTTTGCCTCTTTTGCAACATCAAGCATATTCAGAAAAAGTATATTTGGGTGTATGGGTATCGCCAAGTAAAAAGCATGCGCTTTTTGACATAAATTTTTATGTGCTTTATAGTATTTTAGTGAAGAAGAAGAGAAAAAAAAACTTAGATATATACTTTCCCAGTCTCTCCCTCATCAGCTCTCACTGTACAGTGTACACCGTGGCATGACATTGGCAGAAGAAAAAAAACCGAGCGTCCTGTCTTCCATGCCTAAACAAAATATCTACATGAGAATATATACGTATAGTCGACATGAATGTGGACAAAATTTCGGCAATTGTATGCGCGTCGTACACACATGCCATGGCGATGAGCTTTACTATCACTCGACAAAACATGGCTTTTATCGCACATAACGTAGTTATTTTTACGATGTTTTTATTACGTTTTTTTTTCTGCTTTTGTTTCTGGTTCGGCTCTTGCTCTTTTCGCGTTGTGTGGCAAAACAAACCAACGAACAACCCGAAGCATAAAGCAATCGTTTTATAGTATGCAGCGATCATGTAATGAGGCGGCAGATGTGAATGTATGAAAGGCCAAGTAGATTATGAGTACGAACGACGAAGAGATGAGAGGAAGTGCAATGTGCTGTGATGTATGTTCATTGCTCACATACTCGAAGACCAAAACCGATTTCTCTCTCTCTCTCGTGCATGCGGATAAATGCGTAAAGCCCTGAAACGAGAAGCAGAAGTGGAAAAACATCAACAACAATCCACTGTGATATCTCACTTTGCGAAATGCCATTGTTTGCAAAAATGGAGTCACATATATGTTATAAAAATTCGGGAAAAAGGCGATTTTGATATCGAATGGTGTTTGCCAATCGATATCATCAGCATTTGGTTCTCGAATGGAGCAAATGGAAAATTGACACATAAAAATATCGATGTTAAGATAAAAGGCAATAGTGTAGTAGGAAAAAAGTAGTTTGAAGGATTCTCGCTATTCCAAACTATCGGTTGGAATACATTTGGTTCAGCTGAATTGCATAAGTCAAAAGTGTAATAAGATTTTTGCCACTCGAAATATCGGGAATTCCGTCGTTATTTAAATGAGCACACCAATGGAATGTGGCATTTATCGACGGACCATAATCAAATGCACATGAATCCCAAGATCCGATACACACACACACACACATACACACTCAAACAAGCACGTAAATTGTATCTGGAATGCCAGCGTCCATGGTATACATATGTTGGCACATAATTTTACATAATTTGGTTTTGCGCGTGCAGTAGATACGTGTAGTCTGTCTATATATGCGATTTAGCCGTCTTATCCCTTTTTTGAAGCATGTCAGCCAAAAGGGTAATTTATCCGAGCAGAAAAAGAAATACACAGATGGTAAAAGCGTATATTCATACTATTATAGTATAGTCGTGCTATACGATAGTTCCTTTGAATGTTCCAACCGAGAATGAGGAGGTAAAAGGAATCTAATTATGTATGGGATGGAATGTGGTAATGCTGTAAAGACTAAAATGCCCATTTAATTGAAATGCGGGAGATATCAATATCGATCTAATCGATTTTCATCATGATGTTACATTAACACGCCTTTTGACCAATGCACGCTATCGAATCCATTTAATTATTCTGCTCTTACATCGTTCCGATTAAGAATGACAATTACAAATCCATTGTTATTCTTTGATGACACAATCAAGAGCATTGCGTTGTGACATTGTTATTGGCACATATTGTTGGTGCCGCACCATTCCCGGCAGCGAGGGAACGGAATATTTCATGAACATGTCATAAGTGGCACATCGAATTTATTTGACGGCAACGGCGGCTTACGGCTTTTTCCATTCGCGAAATGAAATCGAATTCACAAAATGCCTCCTTGAAATGCAAATATCTGTTCAAGTGAAAACGTCATGTTTACTCGATTATTTACAACAGGCAATAACAACAATATTTCAAGCGAAATAACGCCATGAATACCGAATGAAAAACCAAGACTCCTTTACTTCTCATCGAATGATGTACACACGTTTCGGGCTCTTTACTTCAATGCCGATTCACATGCAAATGTTTATGCAAATTTGTTTAATCGATTAAAATGAATTTGATTGTGTGTGTGTGTGTGTGTATGTTTTTTTTTCATCATCTCTCTTGGATGGGGAGGAGTGGTAACTGGAAAGTAGAAATTGCGTGTAGATGAAAAGTGGCATCACAACGCCAACAGTGAGCCTTGATACCTGTTCATCGATACAGCACATTGAATAATATGAACAAATTTTTCCATTTAATATTTATAATAGATATTTGTTCGAATTTTTGCCAAACGAAAACGACAACGACGACGATGACTTCGAATTGAAATCAGTTCAAATGTTCATTACACTCACTCACACATACTTACTCGAGAAACGAATAAAAGCTTTGCCTAATATGGAGAAAGTAAATGTTGAAGCGCAAATATATGTTTTAGCTTCATAGTCGCACCATTGCCCTACAACAACCGAAGTGGTTGTAGCTTCGAAGAGGTTATTTGTATACATACTTCATTGGTATAGGTGAATGATAAATAAATGTGAATAGCCCATTGATGAAAACAACAACATACACACACGAATGCACCATCAAATTTATACAAACCCAACACCCATGGAAAACGGCAAAGCGTTAAAAAGATCTACACACGATGAATTATTCAAATTTAAATGGGCTTTACTTGACCACACACAACCGACCAATTAAAAATAAATATATAGTTTTTTTTTGTTCTTGTTTCATACCAATTTGCTCGCTTCTTGCGGGTGAGAAAAACCATTATAAATTTAATAGCAACAGCAATTTAAACCACCCACAGCAAACGAACAAAGCCTGATGCCTGATGCCTGATGAAACAGATGCTATAAAATATGGTTTTCATCAGAAAACCGTCTACGAAAAAAAAATTCCTCGGTATCGATTTAAGGTTTCATTGTTTCTGCATTAGACTATCGGATCAATTACATTGCACGTTTTCGTATCATGTTACACGATACTAAAATGAAAAACACAGAAAAAAAAACACACACACACATAACAACAACAAGAAATAAAGACGAGGAATCAAATTACCGACTGCATTGTTGGGCTTTTATTTGCGTGAATTTGCACACAAAAAAATGATATCATGACACACATATTTCAATAATAACAACAAAAGGTTTGGTAATATGTTATTTTTACGTATGACATCGAACAATGGAAATTATCATCAGCTGTGGCATTGAAGCGACAAGTTTACGTTGAAAATCTGATTCGTGTTTGGAAATCAAGAAAAAAAGTTATAAATTTTTGATGTTATCTTTATTGTCTATTTTTAGCTGGATTTTCGGTAAAGAATAAATAATTGCCATCATAATAATAATTCAACAAAAGGTTAAACGGCTTATTCGGTTCGAATCAATCACAAAATGATTTTTATTTTCAAATTTCATTTAAAATTCTACATTCTCTTAAAAGATGATCAGAGCTTTAAATTTTCGGCACATCATACATATTTGAATTGTCAAAATTGGAGATGCTATCACATGGCACGTTCATGTTTTCATTTGTTCTGGATGATCGGAATTTTCGCGTTGTCTTCATAATCGCGCCAACCATAACAAAAAGCAAAGCCAACAGTAAAATACAGATGACGGTTAAAATTTCAGCCCATGTATAATGTGGGCTTTCTGCTTCGTATAGAAATTCGTCACCAAAATTGCACTTAACTCCCATTGAGTCGGTCAGATTTGGATGCTTGGAATTGTCATCGAACGGTAGTTCTAGTTGCTTCCAACCGATCGAACGAAACAGTTTTATCAAGTAACAGCAATCAAATTTATTATCTGGGATGCCAACGATTTTCATCACGGGGAATCGTTCGCTTGTAAAGCCATTCAGTTCGTTGAGTTGATTTCCGCCGATGAAAAGTGTTTTTAAATAATCGAATTTGGGTAAAAATATGCCACCATCAAATGCTCGAACGTCCAACACGATCAAGTTGTTGTGTGACAGGTCAAGAGTTTGTAGTTCTTCCAATCGGCACAGGGTTTTCGCCTTGATTTCGGTTAGTTGAGTGTGAGATAGATTCAGGCGCTGAAGTTTTGTCAACGATGCAAATGTTTTGATACTTAATTGTTCCAGTGGGTTGAATGATAAGTCCAATACTTTCAAATTTGTCAAATTGTCGAATGTATGCTCTTCCAAATTGGTGATAGAATTGTGTGATAAATTCAAATGCCGCAGATTAAGTAGATAGTCGAATAGTTGTTTCTGCAACGTAGTGATATTATTGTGGGCAAAACTTAATTGTTCCAACTTTGAATCGCCAGCAAATGCAAGCAAGTCAATTCGATTGATGTGATTGAATGAGAAATCTGCCTCTTTCAAGTGTTCAGCATTGACAAACAAAAATGATGACAGCTCAGCGATGTTATTATGTGATACATCCAAGTGATTTAAATGTTTTGCCTCTTGGAACAGTAATTTCTGCAACGATTCAAGACCAAGATGACTGGCATTGAGCACTGTAACATTTTTGTACACTTCAAAGATGCGGTAGCCCAAATTTGACATCGAACAATCCTCAAAGCTTATTTGCACGATCTGATTTTTGTAAAATTCCGTATTGGATGGTGTCAATGTGTATTCCGAACAGGTCGATGTCGCCGATTCACTGAATAGATCCGTTTGACGAAAACTTTTCACACAGATGAATGTCAAGGTGTCATGATTTGCGTCAAAACTACTTTTTAAGCTACAATCTCCAATGTATCCGTTTAAAATCTCACTTGAATTGACGCAAATGATGAAAAACACGGAAAATACCAAGAACTTCATTGCTGTAAATTGTATGACCGTTTCAGTTAAGGTTTACGTTCAAACTGAACCAAAAATTTGGACGAAATTTCAATTGGACTGGCCAGAGAGGCGACAAAAAGTAAAATCCATGCACTTTTTATTATGTCATTAAAAAAAAACTATAAATAATAAACAATCGATACAAACAGACCGATTTACGCACGCTGTCCAAGAAAACGCTTTCATCAGCCCATTGAAATAATTTCAAAGTTTTTATTTCTTAAAAAAAGAAGAAAACATTTGTAAATAGTGCCAAAAAAAGCTTTGAAATCAGCAAAAATAAATGTGGGTAATTGGGAATCAATCACAACCAAAATATCTCGCCACATAAAGACTCAGCAGAAGTTTGTCATTTATCTTAATATGAAATTCGAATAGTTTGAACGGAATTTTACTCATGTTCACATCAAAATCACATTTAGCAACTAACTTGACCGCAACGTTGACCGATCTTTTCAACATTCTTCTATTCATTTGCTAAAGACCGCATGAAAAATTTCATGAGACAGCAAAATGTATTTTCAGTCAGAGTGGCTGTATATTAAGTGGTGGTCGTAGAAAAATTAACTGTTTTTCTTTGTTGAATCGAAACGCTGAAGACTTTTTTCAATCATTCATTTTCAAACTGTTGTTAAACTATCTTCTTTACAAATTTAAGTTGAAAATACTGTGAAAATGTGGATTTAATCAAGTCAGTTATCGAAAAAATGTTCGTCGAGTGTAATATTCAACGACATTCGATCAATTTTTAAGACATTATCTGATATGAGGATTTTTCCGGCTTTTTCGTCATTGTCATACCATAGATTTATGTTGAAGCAACCTTTTGTCGGATCTAAAATTGAATTGGTATCATTTTAATTAATTTTTCTCTTTCTATAAAACTGTAGATTGCATTAGGATAAGACTATTTTGGTAGTATTATTTTTGGTTTGATCAAAGTTCCATTTGTTTCATCTTTTACCGGATGGAAGAGCTTCTAAATATGTGCACATTTATTGATTAACTGCACACGTACACTGATGTCCAAATCTATCAATAACTTTAAAAAAGAATCTTCCACCAATTTCATCCCATTCAAAATAGCAACACAACCGTAGTGTTTCAATTCGGTTGAATATTTGAATAGTGACGGCATCGGCTCGAACCATTTGCGATCGGCTTGCAGCACATAGCTGTCACACACACAGTTTGACAGCAAAAAAGAATTTAGAGAAAATTGGAATAATTCCATAGCAGTGTAAAAATACCAAAAACAAATGAAATATACAGTTGAATCGGATTTTTTATTAGTTCAAATTTTCTTCAATATCGGAAAAAGCCGAAAATTGCCCGTTTTACTTCAAAAATAACGAAATGTTTCGAGATTTTTAAAGTGTAACGAAAAAATTGCATTTGGTTTGTGTTTTTCAGTGTTCAAACACAAAAAATCGATTTCATACTGAGATAACAGAAAGATTCCCCCCTGTGTGTGTGTACCAATGGTTCGAAAAAATCGACGACAAAAGAACTCAACGGTTCAGACCGAATCAACACATTCCGACAAGTCCGACGATGATACGAATAATGATGGATTGAAATGTAAATATTGTGATGTGGTTTCAGCCAGCATCAAAGAAAAACAGGAACACGAACAGGGATGCGAGGCACAAGCATCCGTGAATACGTACATCACATCCGAAGGCAAACTTAGGTTTTTGTGTACGGTTAGTAAACATGATGGTGATTTTAGTGTTAAACAAGTGGTGAAAAGTTAACAATTTGTATGCGGATACAAGCTTGAAACACTCGATAACATTTCAATTTAACTTGCTATCAATATTCAACCAATTTATTTTAAAAACAACAACAGGTTTGTGATCAGTTGTTCAAGTATCAAACCGGACTGAAGAAACATAAATTAAGGCATCAACCGCCTGGTGGATTCATTTGCTCCGAATGCAATGAACATTTTGTAACCGACGCTGAGCGTTCTATACACAAGGAAGTCATTCATAAGGTTTGTTTAATGCGGAGATGTCGGCAATTCAATGATGAAGAAAAGAAGATTTCTTCTTTTCTGCATTGCAATTCGTTTGAAAATAATATGTAAAACCTTATGAAAAAACCAACATAATACAATTCGAATCTCATTCATCAATTTCCAGATTTTCAAGTGTCTCATTTGTAATGAAAAATGTACATCGGAAGAAGAGTTTCTGAAGCATATAAATGACTTGCACGAGGGTCGAGACAGAGAGTATGTGGTGTGTGCTGATTGTGGTGCTCAATTTAGGCAGAAGAATCAACTACGGTTAGGATTTTATTTTTCATTTTTCAAGTCTGCTAAAGATTACTGTAGAGATAGGATTGCGTATAATATACACTGTATGTCCAAAGTCCATGTAAGAAAATAATGCTAAATATTACCTTTATCCCTTTGACCTATAGGTTGCACATCGAATCAAAATGCGGTACAGTGCGTTGCCATACATGTAACCAATGCAATTCAAAGTTCATGACACAAAATACATTGAACGCCCATATGCAAATCCATATCGGAGAGAAGAAGCACCTTTGCAATAACTGCGGAAACAGTTTCTTGAGCAGAGGTCAACTGAAGATACATGAACGAAGTCACACCAAAGGTATATTACTGTTGATAACTGATTGATGAATTTTAAATGTTTTTAATGAATTTTTATTTTTTTCATTTATATAGAAAAGCCGTACAAATGTTTGGTAAGATTCATAAAGATTGAAATGTTTGGTTCATTTTATTTGTATACACAAAAGTTTGAACTCAATTGGTCCAAATGAGATAATTTTTCGAAACCATAAACCACTTTTTTCTCTTTGTATCAGGTATGTAATAAGGCATTCGCACATCGCGAGAGTTTAGTAACTCATTCCTCGCTTCATACGGGTATCAAACCATATCAATGCCAGTGTTGTGGCAACCAGTTCTCGTGCATTGGCAATTTAATCAAACACCGCAATATTCGGCAGCAAACGTGTGGCCTACCGCAATACAAAATTATGAAGTGTGCTCCACGTGCGAGCACCAAAGGTAATCATTTCAATTGATCATTCTTGCGATTCGGTTATTTGATTTTCGTTTCATTTCCAGTTCCAGGTAGTTTGACGTTGAAAAAAGAGACTCCAGTAAAACGGGCCTATGCCAAGCGGAAGATCGTTAGCGTGCCCGAACTGTTATCGGTACGTGCTGAATTAGCTAGCCAAACGGAACCAGCCAAAGTAGAACCAAATCACGAACAGCAATTCGATGAGTTTTTGATCTTGAATAATAAACCAGACAGCAATGCTTGCATTGAAACGGTCAATTTCATAAAAAGTGAAGTGAATGAGAATGAAGCTGCATCGAGCGGAGAATGTATAGAGATATTGGATCCAATGATTTTGGATGCACCATTAGCTGAATGCACCGAAAATCATAATACCATATCGTATAGTATTCCGCAGAGCGGTGTTTTGGTACTGACATCGGGTAATTACATCATCACCAGTTT
The DNA here is from genome assembly GCF_009176505.1 of Sitodiplosis mosellana. Lineage (NCBI taxonomy): Eukaryota > Metazoa > Arthropoda > Insecta > Diptera > Cecidomyiidae > Sitodiplosis > Sitodiplosis mosellana. Next base: position 6,665,275 of record NW_022595248.1, on the reverse strand, counting down.
GGGAAATAATATCGCAAAGAAACCAATACAAATCAAAATGGAACCACCACAAGTCGAGCAAGTCATCATTTTGAATAGCAACATACAGTATGCCGAAATGGAAGTCGACTGTCAAGAGATTGAACAAGTAGTCGATGACAAAAGGTGACACTTTATTTCTTAAATGAGTTTTATTTTGTTTAAACAAACTTGATTCCTTATAAATCAGAATATGTCTTTTCTAATTGAAAAAGTTCATTTATTTTTCACATAATAAAAAGTTTTGATAAAATTTTCTCTAGGAATGTGGAAATTCTACAAGAATCGACCGTATCGAAAAACCCAATATCAATCGATGAAGCTGAAATTGATGAGATTATGAATCAACAATACCTTGAAAACAGCATCCAACACTTGGAAATTGTACCGGTTGATGAATCAGATGGATTAACGTAAGATCACAACACTTTTTTATAAGCCGAATTTCCGACAACTCTACGATAAAGTTCGAAATTTAATAGCTTTTTACTCATTTTTTTCTGAACATACTCATTTCAGCAGCAAAACAGAGGAGCCATTTGATCCACTCGTGTGCGAAGTGTGTGCAAGACAATTCAAGCAAGAAAAGTCGTTGCTAAAACATTTGGATCTAAAGCATAACATTGAATGTGATTTCATCAGTAAAGATATGTTCAAATGCAAATATTGTGATAAGCAGTATGTAACAGAGAAATTGTTGAGTAAGCATATCCCGTGTCATGGTAAGCGTTTGTGGAATTTTGACACTCTAAATATTAAAATTAAATTAAAGTTGAAGTTTCAACTACTGAACATGAAAAAAAAAACTAATAAAATTGATTGAAAATTTATCTTCCTCTCAAGGTGCAAGCGGCGAACTAATCCACAAGTGCTCCTGTTGCACATTGTACTTTGAAACCAAAGAAAAGATGCTCGAACACGCTCACAAAGAGCATGAAGATCGTTTGAAATGTAATTACTGTCACAAAATGTACAAAGATGTCGACTGTAGAGCGGCTCACATTCGGAAAATGCACACAAAAACGGGCGCACCGCAGAAGAAGTATACGTTCGTTTGTGCAAAATGTGGCAAGAAATTCAATTCGCGTGTTGCACTGTCTGACCATGAGCAGGGTGATTGTGGGCGAACGCCAATTTACAAATGCAATTTTGAGGGTTGTGGAAAATCATTGCATAGCCTTGGCTCACTGAAAATCCATCGGTTGATACACACAGGGGATCTACCATTTTCATGCAGCGTGAACACTTGTAAGAAGAGATTCCGTACACACGGCCAGGTGAAAGTCCATGAGCGCAGCCACAGCGGAGAGAAACCATTCAAATGCAATCAGTGTGATAAGGCATTCGCGCACAGAGAGAGTCTACTTACGCATCTATCACTTCATACCGGAGTAAAGAGATTTGGATGTCAAGGCTGTGGCGCCCGTTTCTCTTGCATATCGAATTTGCAGGCACATCGTCGAACCCACCAACAAACTTGCGGTCAATTACCGCTCGATACAAAAGCACAATACTCGTTCAACTTAGATGATGGCACTGTGCTCATGCCAGATAATAATTCAGCAGATACAACCGATTAGACAACGCCAAACACATCCGTGTGTAGTCTTTTTTAAGATGTATATATTATTCAAATTTTAAACATTTTATTAAATGACTGATTATATATTAGAATAAATGCTATCGTTGATGAATATCTAATGAAATGTTTTTATATCCTCGTATATAAATGCGTACTTCTTTTAGGACTTTCCGATAATGTATGTTGTTCAATTTTGTTTCTCATCATTTCATTATTTTTATTTGCATATTTGCTTTAATTTTGCGTCCGCTCGTAATTGTTTTTCGTTTCCAGTTTTTTTCTTCGTGATATTTTCTCATTTTTCTTCATTACATTGATTAATCAGCGATGTCCATTTTCAGAATCGTACGGATCATCATCAAGTGCAAATCATCATTGACATTCTCAAAGAACTGGGTTAAATTTTTAACTGCAGCTCCTGCAAGAGAGAATAGAAAGAAGTGATTAGAATAATGGAAACAATTTGTTCAAATTTCAGTTTAGTCAATTGTTTTTTGGAAAAGAATTTGAAATGATTTTTTGGTGTTAGTTATTCTTGATTTCATTTTGGTGTAGTTTTTTCTTCAGCTCAATTTGGCGATGGACATTTCCATAATTATTTATTAGTGAAATCCAATAATCTTACTTTTGTCCATTGGTTCATTGGGTGATGTCTCCCATTGTTTGAAAACGTTCGATGGAACCACTTCATCATCATATAATTTGGAAAACACTTTATGCAAGAAACCTACAATATTCAGACGGAATTTTAGTTTTCACCAGTTTAAATGATCATTTATTGATTCAAGTTCAAGACGAAGAAAATTCGCAAAAAGGGCATTAATTTAAACGAATGTCGGCATTTACCTGGTGGATGGTCCAATTCATTGCTCAGCAACTCAATAGCGTACAACGATTCCAACTGTAGATCCTGCTTTTGTTCGCCTCCAATGTATCCTTTCAAAATTTCTATGCTTCGTGGGAGAAATTTATCCTCCAAAGGGTGTCCAGCTGTCGAAATATTACACGCGGCTTGGATCAAAGTTCGTGTTAAAAAACGTATACTTTGTTTATTAATTGTAGGCACATGGGTCTGGAAATAGGAAAAGTAAACATTTTTCATGCTTTTGGGTAGGAATCGAATTTTCAATAAATGAGAAAGAAAAAGTTGGATCCATGTAGAATGAACCAAAGACCACCTTAATATATTTATCAACTTCTTCTTTTGAAAAATCATCTTTGAGAACCAATTGATAGATTCTATGTCTTTTGTTACTAGCTGGAGGCAAGGTTTCCCTTGGATTTTCCACAAATTCCAATTTCTACATACGAAATAAGAATTAATTATTTAGTATTTGGTTGAATGAATGAAATTAATTCGCTTACATATTGTTCCACAAATTTGTCGACACTGCCGTCAACAACAAACTGTTCCCATTTACAATCGGACTGTTTCCACAGATCACGTACATATTGTGGCCCATATTCGTATGCCAAGTATGGTAATAAGCATCCCAAAAGCTTTGCTCTCGATTTTTTGTCTGTGTTTTTCAAGTCATCCAGTGTGATGAGGTTATTGAAAAATGCCGTAGCTGTAGAACGAAAAGAAAATGACTCATTAAACTAAAGAACGTGTGAAGGCTTCATATCATTTGTGCTTTTTGCAATAATATGGAGCCGCCATGATTATTTATCAATTAATAGTACTGAAGTACAGTGTATTTGAGTCCGTACATTCTCTACTACTGCTTGAAAGCACAATGGTATAAAAATCTGCAAGAATTTACGCCTCGTTCTTTCTTCCTTTTTCATTTTTCGAATCATGTTCGATTGTATCACATATAGCAATCCAATGGGATTGATAATGGCTTGGATCAGATTTAGGAAGTGTGCGCATGGTAATCACTTACATATCATTTGAGAGGTCCATTCGTAAATTTTCCACATATAGATCGAAATATTGGCTAACATTGTTATATATTCACTTAAACCTTGTACATAATCCTCCTTTGTAATTTGGTTACTTTCCAGCCAATAGGTACAAATGGTACCGATAAAGCAGCGCTTCACCTCCGTCAAACCGGATGTATTCATGGCGCTGTTGTGTAAATCGCGTACGAGCGCCCATCGATCAATTCCATCAATTTCATATATTTCGAATTGAAGTGTTTTGTAAAAATCGCTATAGCAACAGATTTGATTCTTTTGAACTTGAGTTAGCAGATTTTTTAGAGTTGATCGGATCGCTTTTTTGGTTTGTTCACTAATTTTATCGGATAATTTCAGCGCTGAAAAACTATTTGTAAGGCTGGTCGTTGCCTGTGGTTGTGTATTGAATTTCCATTGGAATGACTTTGGTGTGACCAATGCAGTGTTCTTAATATCTTCTATGTTCTGTAAATGTCAAGCATTGAGAGAGAGAGAGATAAGTATAAATGACCCAAATTAGATTTACACTCTCTATCGAGGAACGTGAAATGATACGACAGTTTTACTTACAGATGTCGTCCTGAATTTCGATGGATCAAATTGTTGACTGCTATTGTTGCCACCCGTTTGAATCCATCCGTCATTATCTTGGAAATTGCCACCTCGACCAAGCTTGTTGCTATTATTGTATCCACTGCCTGACATGCTGCCACCACGTGGCATGCTGCCGCGATCATTGCGCTCACGGTTGTCTTTTCTCATATTACTATTACCCATTCCACCAGAGTTTGGCATATTGGCAAGTATTTGGATTTGCGTTTTGTAGTGCTCATCTGCGAAGAAAAAAAAAGGAATGAATTCACATGTTTTTTCAAACATTAGTAAAGTCGATTTTTCTGCTTGGAAAAAGAATACAACATTTCTTCATGATAAACAAATTTCTTGATGAAAAAAATAGGTTGCAAACACCATCGAAAATTAAGGTAAAATACGTGAAATGTTTTTCGCAGAACGAGAAAAATAAGGAAAAAATGAACTTACCCATAACTTCCTTTTGGATTTGACCCATTTTCTTTGGATTCGAGTCAGAACGACGTGGCACCCACTTATTTTTTCTCAATTCAATGACGTCCATTAACATGAAGCGTACTCTGCTGCTGATTTTCGATTGTTTCTTATCTGATGCAATTTGTTGCATAGTGAGGAAGTGTGGCGTCAGATCTCGATAGTATTTTTTGTCATATTCTTCGTCGCCTGTTTTATGCTCCATTTTTTGGCCGACGGTTGTCAGCAATTTACACAAGCATTCGAGTTTCTCTTCGGTACGAATGTTCAGCAAAACCATCACACACCATTCCATGATGCTGGTGAGCAACATATTTTGTCGATACAATTCACCAATGAACCGGACCGTGCCAACGGAACGGCGACGCAATTTACGCTCTTCCTCTTCCAATTGCATGGTCAATTCGAACTTACGATTTTGATCGTTTGTTTCGTTGAGTTCGATGTGCATTGGCATGAGCTTTTCACGTAACGCATTTTCATTGGCCACATGCGTATTGAATTCGATTTGACATTTGTTCAGCAATGTTTTTTTGAACACAGCCGTTTTCGTGTCTTTATTGCTTTTTTCGCCCGATCTCAGTTCATTCTCTTCCTTTTCTTCCATTGGTTTGGACAATTTTTGGCACAACTGTGCGTATGCCTGAGAAAAGTTTGGCTCATCGATCGCCTTTTCGAACACCAGCGAAATGACAGCCGACAATTTTTCGTTGTTATCAATGTTTAGCGCTCGCATTTGCTCCAACAATGGTTCGAATTTTTCCGATGTCAATTTATTCAAAATGCCGCGCACACGTTTGCACAGTACATCAATATCATTTGGATCGGTTGGACCTAGCAAAAAAGTTGGCTTCCATGCATTGGTCGATTCGTGCAATTTAACATCATCTTTAATGAGAGATGAACCAACGAGAATCATATCCGATTTCCTTCCTTTTTCACCTTTGCCATCACCACTTTTACCATTTGACAAGGAATTCTTGCGGATAATTGAGTAATGATCTTGAAATTTCGGTAATGCCTGCGATGCTTCGGCTTCACACAATAGCATAATTTGTTGACGCGTATAACACTTTTTACCATCGGTATTTTCGGATGAGCATTTACTATCAATCAGTGATTGATACTCTTCGGAGTTCAGCAACAAATTTGTTTGCCCTGACAACGGTGTCATTCCTGGTTGGTGTTGTGGTGGTGGTGGTGGTGGCGATTCGAAACATGACGTTTCAATTACTATGAATATATTATTTATCTTCTGGTCCCAGAATTGATGATAATCTGATTCGGTACCGATCGTCACTTTATCATCATCCGAATCTGTTAATTAAACAAATTATTTCTGTTGAATAAACCATGTAAACTAAAAATGCATTTTTCCCAAATATTTTTCGCACTATAAAACCTACCGCGATAAAACATGTAGAATTGCTGAGCTTTAATGTCTGGAAAGCGATCGAAAATAGCCTTCATGAAACTATCAAAGTCAAAGGATTTTGGAATTAAAACGAATTGTTCAGGTTCTTCGTCCAACTTTTTCAAAACACCAATCCTATAAACCGAAGCCATTTTGAGAATTTCTTCGTTCTTTGTTTAGAAGTTTGAGAATTGGAATATCAAGATAACACTTCGTTTTCACAATGATCATCTCTTTTGCACTATGCAAAAACAAATGATGCGATTCTCTTATCTTGACAGCCTGAGTTCAATCAGCAATGAAGTTAGTTATGATGTAACAGAATGCACTGAAATTCACTTTTGACAATTCAAACCTTTTGAATGGCAAAAATAGGTTGTCCTTAATGCAAATCAACTTCAATTTTCAGTTAAATTTAAATAGGAAAAATCATTGCGACCAATTGGATTTAGAAGAAGAATGTATTTATTCTCGACAAAACATATGATTTGAATGCAGTACCGGGGGAAAGTATGCAATATCTGAATACTTAGATTTTCACCACTTGATTTTAGCGATGAGATCGTTCTTAAAAAGGCTTTATTATACAAACCAACAATTGAATTAGTTGAATTATTTTCAGTGGCGTAACAGGAATTTTTTTTCGGAGAGTTTTCAATTTTTTCAGAAGTATTAAAAAAATGCAAGGAAGACTTCCTTGGAATATTCGAAGTGATGATTGATTTTTTGTTCTTTGTAAACAAGTGTGTACAGTTACAAGTAACCAAATCTTGATAAGAAATTCCAGCAAGGAAAATCATTGCGATGACATGTAGACGTAAAGCATAACACTGAATCTGATTTCATTGGTAAAAATAGGTTTAAATGCAAATATCGCGACAAACAAAATGCAACAGAGAAATTGTTGAATAGGCAAATTGACATCGTACGATTTTCTCTTTAGATTCAAATGGTGAACTTAGCCACAAATGCTCCTGTCGTACTACGGTGTACTTTGACACCAAATTGAATTTGAAAAATATATATTGACACTGAAAAGCGGACGCATATTGAATTTGTAGGCATGTCATCGAACCCAAAAAAATACCGGCGATCAATCCTGCTCGATACAAAAGTACAACTCCCGTACAATTCAGATGATGGCACCGTGACTATGCCAGAGAATAACCCAGCAGATACAACCGATTAGACAACGCCAAACACATCCGTGTGTAGTCTTTTTAAGCTATTCATTATTCGAAGTTTAAACATTAAATATTAAAATAAATGATATTGTTGATAAAATTCTAATTAATTTTTTTTAGATCCTCAGTGCATATATAAATGCGTTCTGTTTTTAAGTCTTTTCGATAATGTATGTAGCTCAATTTTTTCTCTTCATTTCATTATAATTATTTGCATTTTTTTTTTGGTTCAAGTCTCCGTAAATTTTGCGTCTGCTCGTAATTTTTTTTCGTTTCGATTTTTTTCTTCCTAATATTGTTTTGTTTTTCTTAATTACATTGACGATAGTCAGCGATGTCTATTTTCCGACTTCTTCTTCCGAATCGAACGAATCATCATCAACATACTTAATTCTTCAGTGCAACTCCTGCAAGAGAGAATGGAACAAAGTGATTGGAATAATGGAATATTTTTGTTCAGATTTTGAAGTTTAGTCAATCGTTTGTGAGAAAAGAATTTTGCAAAAATTAAGGTTAAATTCGTGAAAATGTTTTCCGCGGAACGAGAAAAAATGATAACTTACCAATAGCTTCCTGTGAAGTTTGACCCATTTTCATTGGATTCGAGTCAGAGCGACATGGCACCCAATTATTCTTTCGCAACTCAATGACATCCATTAACATGAAGTGTACTCTGTTGCTGATTTTTGATTGTTCCTTATTCGATACGATTTGTTGAATGCTTTGGAAGTGTGGCGTCAGATCTCGATAATATTTTTTGTTGTATACTTCGTCGTGTGTTTTACGTTCCATTTTTGGACCGACTATTGTCAACAGTTCGCATAAACATTCGAGCTTCGCTTCGGTACGACTGTTCAGCAAAACAATCAAACACCATTCCAAAATACTGGGGAGAATCATATTTCGTCGATACAATCCACCAATTAACCTAACCGTGCCACTGGAACGGCGACGCAATTTACGCTCTTCCTCTTCCAATTGCATGGTCAATTCGAGCTGACGATTTTGATCGTTTGTTTCATTGAGTTCGGTTTGCATTGACTTTTTGAACTTTTCACGTAACACATCCTCGTTGGCCACATACGTATTGAATTCGGATTGACATTTGTTTAGCAATTCTTTTTTGAACACATCTTTTGTTGACAGTTTTTGGCATAACTGTGAACAAAGTTTGCCACAAATCTGAGCTAGATTTGGTTCAACAAACACCTTTTCAAACACCACCGTAATGACGGTCGAAAATTTTTCGTTGCTATCAATGTCTAGAGCTCGCAATTGCTCCAAGAATGGTTCGAATTTTTCCGGTGTCAATGTATTCAAAATGCCGCGCACACGGTTGCCCAGTACATCAATATCGTTTGAATCGGTTGGACCAAGCAAAATTGTCGGCTTCGACGCATTGGTCTATTCATGCAGTTCAACATCATCTTTAATGAGCGCCAATTCAACGTGAATCATGTCTGATTTCCTTACTTTTTTCCTCTTCCCACTACCACTTTTGCCATGTGATATGGAATTCTTGCGGATAATTGAGAAATGATCTTGAAATTGTGGTAATGCCTGCGATGCTTCGGCTTCACGCAATAGCATAATTTGTTGACGCGTATAACACTTTTTACCATCGGTATTTCGGTATGAACATTGATGATCAATCAGTGATTGATCCTCTTCGGAGTTCAGCAACACATTAGATTGCTTTGGCAACGGTGCCAGCTCCATTCCTGGTTGATGTTGTTGTGGTAGTGGTGGTGGATTTTCGGTCGTTGTATTCTCCAGAGCACTATTCTTAGCTGCGGGTGTCTCTTTCGCACCGAGAAACGTATCTAATTCCCCTGCATTAGAAGATTCATTCGCTAATAATGACGGTTCATTTTTACATTCCACAGCATTTAAAGTAGCTAATGCTTCGTTCATACGAAGATCTATAAAGAATATAAAATATTAAAGCAATATTAACATATGAAATAACGTAAAATTTAATAAATTTTTTAAGAAATAAAAGAAACCTAAATGCAATCGAGCTGGTTCCTGTTTCTTGAATTCTTCAACACCATTCGAATTGACAACGTTTTCGGTTGGAGCTTGGTGAATTTGGTTGGACTTATCCAAATATTGCAGTGATTCAGCTGATTTCTCTGAGACGGCTGCGGCACTACCGCATGAACCACCTGAAGCAATTTCTTCAGTTCCGATGAGTGTCCATTTCTGGCCTGTAAACGTTTTAAAAAGTGTTAAGGTGTTTTCGGTGTTATTCGACACTGAGGAAGGACAAGAAGGTTGGCCATCGTTATTGCTACAGACGTTGACTTTATTCAAACGTTCATCGCTTTGCACAGCTTGGACTGATGATACTTCCACTCCACCAATCGCACCAATTTCATCTGTAAGATTTTGTTTCACTCCATTGACAGCGGTGGAACCAGTTTCTTGATTTCTATCAAAACATTTTCGCATTTCTTCCATTTTTAAGTTGAATTTTTCATGCTGTTTGTTGAAATGTTCCATAAATTCCTCAATTGTTGACAGAATGTTCGAACTTGATGGCAGCGTTCCGATACATGACGTTTCAATTGAACCCGTTACTATGAATATCTTATTTATCTTCTGTCCCCAAAATTGACGATAATCTAATTCAGTACTGATCATCACTTTATCATCATCCGAATCTGTTGATTAAGACGCATTTCAGTAAAAAAAATACCGTTATCCCAAATATTTTTACCACATGAAAAATCCCATAAAAACACTGTAAAACCTACCGCGATAAAACATAAAGAATTGCCGAGCCTTAAGATTTGGAAAGCGATCGATAATGGTCTTCATTAAACTATCAAAATCAAAGGATTTTGGAATTAAAACGAATAATCCAGGTTCTTCGTCCATCTTTTTCAAAACACTAATCTTATAAACCGAAGCCATTTTGAGAGTTTCTTCGTTCTTTGTTTAGAAGTTTTAGAATTGAAATATCAAGATAACTTCGTTTTCACAATGATCGTCTCTTTTGTATTATGCAAAAACAAATGATGCGACTCACTTATGTGCACTTGACAGCTTGGCTTCAATCAGCAATGAAGTTGGTTATGACATAATAGAATGCACTGAAATACACTTTTGACAATTCAAACCGTTTGAGTGGGAAAAATAACAGGTTGTTCTTAATGCAAACCAACTTCAATTTTCAGTTATTTTTAAATTCAAAAAAGTATTGTGACCAATTGGATTTAGAAAAAGACTGTATTACTTTTGAATGAACATATTATTTGAATGCAGTACCAGGGAAAAAGTGCAATATTCGAATCCATGTGACGCATGTGGATAAGTTATGGGATATTTTGCTCATTGACATCCAAGCCAACACATAAACTAATTTCAAAATGAAATGAAGCCATAATCTCATGAAAGAATTGGCAAGAATTTGCGTTTTTTTATTTATTTGAAAAATTATTCAAAATTCGCAGTGAAAAAAATATTGACAACAACTGCATCATTTAAGACGAATCTGAATTATAACCGTATTCGTCGGAATCGGAATCAAAGTAATCCACTGAATCGGGTTGATGGTGGGAGTGAGCAGCCTTGACCTTAACGTTAACATTTCCAATACGATGCTTTTTGTTGTCTAAAGCTGATCTTGCGCTTTCAGCAGTTGCAAATTGCACGAAACAATATTCGAAACCATTGTTTGAATCGCGAAATCGGACTTTTTCCACATTTCCGAATCGTTCGAAGTACCCTTCAATTTCGTACTTTATCTGAATAGGAATATTTAATTTTTGATTAGTGTGCGCCAATAACAAACCAAATGAATTGCCAAAATATGGATTCTTACACGTGAATAGATTGGCGAAACATACAAGGTACGAATTGATACATTCTCGGCCATGCTGGATGTTGTAGGCAGTAATCCGTTTCTGTTGTTTATCTAAAAAAAACTATTAAAACAAGGGATAATTTATTCTTAACAAGTTCTTTTCAATATGGTATTTTTGAACTCACATTAGATTTTCACCACTTGATTTCAGAGATAAAATCGTTTTTAATAAGACTTTTTTGTACAAACCAACAATTGAATTTGTTGAATAGGTTTAAAAATTCTGAACAAAAGTAGAATTTCTCAAGGAACAAATTATTGCGCAGCAATTATCGACTGCACCAACTTGAAATCACTTAAGAAGTGAACGCTGCAGCTGAAATGGATATGTAAAGGTTTGCATGTAACGCTCAATGTGAGCTCAGCAGTGTAGTATTATAAAATTCACTCAAGTAGATGTATATGTGTACATATATGTAGTGTTTACAGAAAAGTATAACATTAACTCGAAAAACTGCATGTTTATGAACGCATTCGTTTATATGAGCATTGAACAAATCGCTGAATCACAAGTTTTCAAACTCTGCCCTTATCCAACACAATTGGTGGCTGTATGGTGTCTCATGAGCTCTCGCAATCATAAAAATCGAAGGAGTTTATAATAAATGTTAATATTTTCTTACATGGGAATCGGATCGCAAACACATTTTTTGCCAGAGTGTGTATTTTCCTGAATATTTATTCGAAACTGAGCGCGAAATAGCGATATTGTGTATGTATGCAACCAAATATCCGCTTTATTAGCTGGCAAAACTAGCTTCAAATGTATATATTGTGAAGAATAAACACTCTGTTTCTCTCAACGAATTTTGTTATTCTTCTTTGTTTTGTAAACAAGTTACGAGCAACCAAATCTCCACAAGAAATACAAGCAAGAGAAATCGTTGCTTACATTTGGACTTATCGCAAAACATTCAATATAATTTCATCAGTATTTTTACTGATTTAATTGGAATCAATGCGATAAACAATATACAACAGAGAAATTGTTGAATAAGCAAATTGACATCGTACACAAATTTTCGCTTTAGATTCAAATGGTGTACTTATCCACAAGTGCTCCGTTCAATACAAAAGAACAATAAAATACAACCGACTCAGACAACGCCAAACACAACCATTTGTAGTCATTTTAAACTATGTATTCATTATTTTGAACATTTTATCAATTGACTGATTAATTATTATACATTCAAATAAGTGCTATGGTTAAACAAATCCTAATTAAATTTTAATCGTTTAATTTCGTCCATTTTGAAATCGACCCTCAACGCTAAAATCGTTCTCACTTCTGATGTTGTTAAACGCCATGTCGTGCGATCTTCTTGTTCGCCTGGGTTCAAGTACTCTTGTACTTCGGATAACTGTTTGGAGGAACCAGAAAAATACTTTAATTCGGCCAAATTCTTGTAAAATCATTGAGCAAAGTATACCTTTTCTAAGTTCAAAAGTGTCGCAATTTGTGTCAATCGAATCATTTTGTCTCGAACTGACCAAGATGTTGCGGCTGTTAAATACGATCCAAGTGCACGAACTTCTTGATCTAAAACCAGGCCACCCAATCGATTGAATGATGATTTTTTGATCGCACGTTCCAATCGAGCTGTGGCATCGGTGGCAACGATGCTCACCAAAGCATCGTAGTTTCTGCTGTTCATCACATTTTGGAACGACTTCAGTAACGTATCTAACTGATGAATTAATGAATGTGCAAACGTTTCGCCAGCTTCATAGTTGGCCAATTCTTCATCGGTTAAAGTATGGTTTAACGAAATGAATTGATCGATCCATGTATGAAGTCGTGGTTTAATTGCTGTTGATCTTAATTGCTGCAATCCAAAATCAACGACCGCTTTCAATGTATCACGCACCGACTTCATTCCAGCCAAACAGCTCTCAACCAATCCACTCACTTTTGGTGATATTCGTGGGAAGGCACATCTAATATCTTCACTGACACTGTTCGTTAGCGTTTCGATAAATTCCGTCGACATATCCGCATTGTTTAACTGAACTATGAAATTGGCTCTGGATTGTTCGTTATCATTTGTTTGCAGTTTTCCCTGCTGAATTGATGTTTGGAATGCATTGTATGCCTGCGCCAAATCAATGTAGCCCGATGGATAACCATTTTTAAGCGGCGTCTTTAATGCTGACACAAAATCTTCCTCAAGTGAAGTGGCAGCATTGTTTATTACGGCACACACACCGTCGATTGATTGGGTTTCAATGGACCGTCTGTTTGGGGAAATTGCATGTTGAGTGTTTCTGGGTCAGTTTTCAGTCATTTTAGGACATGAAGTCTATGAATAGGAACACAAATTACCTTATTGACTTGCGAATAATGAAAAATACATCGTCCACAACATTTGAACACTTCTGCCCTGGTTCGAATGTATCCAAAGCAATCGCTTTCAAAATACTTTCTTCCATGAAATACCTACAAAATAGCAAAAAAAAATTTTTAAATCAAGATTTTGTCCAGAAATTTTGATTATTCTTGCCCTTCAAACAACAAATACGTTCCGAGTAGCTCTTGCATTTGAACGCTCAGCACCGATTTTGAAACGATTTCTTCAAATGTTTTTAGATTATTCTCAACAATTTTGGCCGATTCCGTTGGATCCAATGTTTTATCAACATCATTCTGTGGAATTATGTTCATTTTATACCATTTTATCACAAATTCACAAGAAAATGATTAAGAATTATTTCTTCCAATTCCGCATGCATGTTGTCAATATTTACCGTAATCCTGCGTCGCATGAATTTGATATAGAGTTCAGCCCGAGCGTGCATTACGGTGATTTCTATCAAGAGACCATCAATATCCTTTGGATTGAGTTTATCAACCGAACCACCTGAAGGTTTGCGAAAGTGTCCCAGCCCTTGTTGACCACTAGACTTTTGGAAGTCATTGATTTTCTGCATGTGACGTTGAATGTGTCGATTTTTGTTAAATTCCGCAATTGTTTTCTTCACTTCGCTATCACATTCCCTTTGCAGAATTCTGAACAGATCAATCAAATAGCCATAACCATAGTAGTTTTCAATGATTGGCTGATTCACTTCCATGACTCGTGCAAAGTTCTCAAACAACAGTGTCAAGACGTCAGCATATGCAATAGCAACTCGATTATCTGCCTTCGCCATATCCAATGAGTTCCGTAGCTCTTTCTGAGATTTCTTCTCCAATTTCACACAAATGTAACCGGCAAACTTTTCTATACCATCCTGATGCTTACCCAACAGTGGGAAAATCTTAAAAAATCGCTCAACCGATGCTAAATCATCTTTTGCAACCGCCTCGTCGAACTTTTTGTTTATAATTTGACGCAGTTGAGTCGTTGCTTCGGTGAGCGTATTGAACGCTCGATTCACCGATGTTATTGAGCCGGAAACATCGTCAGCGGTTCGCTGGAGTAGTTTCTCATCCATTGACAGGAATCGATTGATGTGACCAGCACCTTTTTCAAAATCTTCCGATTTGATAGCAGCAATTACACCCTGCGAACACACTTGCAAATCGATCAAATCGTGTACGCGCTGTTGACATTCAGAGACACGTTTCTGGAGAGAAATTTAAGTTATTGCGATGTGTTTTCATCTTGAGCTTAGTGTTTCGATAAATGTCTGTTCATTTTACTTACTCTCGCTTCGTCCAATCGTCGAACCTTGGCACTCACATTTTCCGCCAAAGACGAAGTGTTCTCAACCATTGAGTTCACCTTGTTAGCCTCATCGTTTGCCACATTCAAACCAGCCAACGAACGGCCAATATTATTCATTTGGCGTTCAATTTTTGATTGCCGGCCCAACAACTCATCCAGTCGACCGTTTACTCCACTCTGTCGGTGATTTTGTTGACCGATACAATTTGTATTATTTGTGTTATGACCTCAAAATGATATATTTGGTGACACTTACGTTTAAATTCTTAATTTTCTCGCATATTGCTTCGATGCCCTCGTCCGTGGACAAATCCTCATTATCGTACAGCGTGTCAATGATATTCATTTTTCCTAATTTTTATGTTTTTAAAGCTATTTACAAAATAATACTTGTTTTTCCGAACAATGAATATGTTGACCGATGTTGACTGAACAAAAATTGACACGCATAACATTCACTGTATGACTCAATACATACAAAAGCGAACTGTCAAACTGTAGCCGAAAACGCGTACAATGCATCGATTAATGTCAAAAGGGTTCACAAACATATACATCGAGATGTCACAACAACAACAACAAATATATAGACACAGCCTGTGTTTTGCTTCCAAAATAAACGGCATTTTATTTATGCAGCCGATTTCATTGATTTGTATTAAAAATGTGTGCACATCTTCTTAAGTTGAATGTATTAACATTGTTTTATAATCCAAAGCATGCTTGAAGCTTCATTTTTTTTTAAAACAGAATATTCTTATGCAGCTATGATTTTGTTTAGTGGGAAGGAATTTTGCTAGGCTATATTTAGCCGTATGAGCGATTCCAAATAGTAAAAAAGGTAAATTTTATTTCTCTTTCGCTCTTCCAAACGCAACTATTGCCCCGAATTGTGGTGCGACACTTTATGATGGATAAAATTGCGAGTGACTTGTGCTAGGTACAGGAATATCATCGGACACTTGTGCTAAACGATTACTGGAAGACGTGTCCCCATTAAGGCTGGATGGTGAAAATACTGTTGAAGTACTGTTGTCCAAAAGATGTGATAAGTTCTTGATTTCGGTAACAGATTTCAAACTCCATGACATTCCCTCGCTCGATGCCAACGACATCGATAGCGGTGATGCGTGGTCCAGTGAGCCAACTGTATCTGGAATGATGATTTGGAAAAAAAAATCAAAATAAATCCAAAAAGTTTTCTCAAAACTCATTCAAAATCGATACTCTTACCTGATTTATCCGGTTCGGAATTAACATTCGACCGATGTTTACTCGGATCTAAAATGCATTCCTCCATTCGTAAGATGATGGCCTTTTGTGCCGCATATTTAGCTTCCACTGCCTTCAGCTTCTCTTCATATTCTTCTTTTACCATTTTCACGAATCGCTTTTGATCCGAAACGACCCCATTTTGTCGCTGTAATTGCGCCTCCATATTCTGTATACGCTCCTTAGCTGCATCCAGCGATGATGTTTTGCTCGTTAGTTCTGATTTCAATTCTTTGACTTCTTCCAAGCATGCGTCTTTGATGTTATTTATTTCACTTTCACGTGCACGCAAATTTTCCAATTCAATCAGTTTCTCGCTGCATTTCAACTTGATTTCGCCCATCAAAACTTCACGTGATTGTAGCCGTTGCAGTTCTTCTTTGTATTTGGCTCCAACATCGGCTTGGTATTGACATTGTCGCAGCAAATTCTTCAAATCGAATATCTCAGCCTGAGCAGATTCGAGCATACCCGCATATCGCTTTTTCTCTTCGACCTCTTCGGCCAAACGACGGTCCAACGTTTCGATGTTCAATTGCAATTTTTTATTTGTGTCACGTTGCATTTGGATTTCTTCACGCATCAAATTGCATTCGGTGGATAATTTGTGTTCCGTGGTGTTCTGCGCCACTTTTGCTTCATTGAAATTTTTGATCAACGAACTGTGCTCGCGTGACAGACTCTCCAGTTGCGACTTCAATTTTTCGATATCCGTTTTGAGTGTTGCATTATCTCGGCTTCGGCCTAATAAACGTCGATTTCGCTCGGCATACACTTCACGGCGGTATCGTTCGTATTGCAATTGCAAGTACAACAATTGGAGTTCCATGTCAGCGCGACTGCTTGGATCCGTTGTTAAATGCCGTTTGATTGTTGTTTCCACATATTGATCCAATAGACCGCCCGATGCTAACGGCATCGTAATATCCGTTTGTGTTTCCACCGTGCAAATGTTGCCCTTTTGCCCGCCCAAAGTCTTTGTCTCCCGTTCATTGTTTGACATTTTCTTGGTTTTCTCATCAAACTCGTTCGGATTGAACATCAAATAGTCGGTTTGACCGAAACTATCTTCCATACTTTTCATTTGATGGTATTTCATTAAATTGGCTCGACTTCGAATATCTTTTTCGGTGTTTGGTGTGGTTTCAGTCAGTTTATTCGTCTTAAGTTTGTTTATTTCCGTCACCTCTTCATCCTCTTTGCTCGATTCAATATTTAGCGTATCATCATTTTCGCACAACGGATTCTGGATTTCAATATCATTGTATCGGCTGACGGTTGACTTATGCTTCTCCTCATTCCGGTCAATCATCATTTTGAGGAATTTTTCACTTGTCGCATTCGTCACATGCATAATTTCATATCGGAAATGTTCGTCTCTCTTCAACGGTGATGACGGCTGCGACGAATTGCCCCATATCGTTCGGGCCGCACTTGAATTGACCGGATATGGTCGATGTGGCTTGAAATCTCTCAGTGGAGTCGTCTCCGGAGTGGCTATAAAATGAAGTGAGACAAAAATTTGATGAAAATTGCAATTATTTCAATAAAAATCAAAAAAAGAAAAAAATGCAAGCGAGAGACAAACCTTCAACGGCTGCTTCTGGTGGCGATGCACCGCTACTTGTGTACTGTCCACTGCCAGGTATCGACTGAATGTTGTAATTCTGCGACATAATCGGCGTCGGCGTATGTGTAATGGCCATTGTATTGGTTGGCGGTGGTGTGGCTAACACCGCACTACTCGGTGACCAAATGTTAT
Organism: Sitodiplosis mosellana; assembly: GCF_009176505.1. NCBI lineage: Eukaryota > Metazoa > Arthropoda > Insecta > Diptera > Cecidomyiidae > Sitodiplosis > Sitodiplosis mosellana. Next base: position 6,647,528 of record NW_022595248.1, on the reverse strand, counting down.
CCCATTTATTTGCATTCTTAACTTTATACTTTGTACTTGTTTCAGTCGCAGAAATTGGCGCAAATGTGTGTTTAAAACGGTCATTTGCTAGTATTTGGCTGTACCACGGTGTTTCTTTGTGTTCTTGTTCACACTCTTTACTCCTCACCGAAACTTCCAACGAGAATTTCTCGCATTCTTGTACGATATCGTGTGGTTCCATCTCCTTCCAACGTGCCTGATTCTTCTCCAATTCGGCATTCGAAAACACCAGCATCGGATGGCCGCGTGTATTTTCAACTAACGGCCCAATCACCTTCATTGTCTTTTCATTTATGTGTTCACGCAGATATGCCATAAAATTGCACGGATACATGCCGTACAGGCGTTGGAACAATCGTTCAATGCCAGTCTGCAGATAAACGGGTTGATTGCCGCACAGTTCGGGACTATTGGTCGCCTTCCAATTGGCCAAAAATAGAAGAATTGTGAATAAATCTTGCAGATAATCGTTCATCAGCGCTGGAATTATCGGCAACAGTATGGTGATGCAGAAAAGGCCATGTAACGTTGTGTTGATATTCCGTTCGGTTTTGACGATGTTCAACATTTCACGAAACAATCGATGATTAACCACTCGATACAGCCACGACGGATGTTTTTGCACAATCAATGCAAACAATTTGAATGCCTGATTTCGCTTTTCACTCGTGTTGACCCAATCGAATAGCTTATCGAATATGTAGGTGTCATGTGATTGCGGTACCTTGACTAGTATTTCGACAATTTTAATGGAATTTTGCGTGGCAAAATGCTCCATCATCCCATACACCAGCCAATTCTCTTTTGTTTGTCCGAGTGATTTAATGAGCTCATTTTTGGATTCTTCCACCAGCGTTGGATTATTTGATTCGAGATTTTTAAAAAGTTCGCTCATTTTATTCGACTCTTTTCGCTGTGAGTATGAACGATTCGCACTCGTCGCTGTCCAATTTTTCTACCGAAAAACACTTTTTCTTTCTCAACAAAAAATACGATCACAAAGAGCACATACAATTCAATACTGCAAAGAAAAAGAGAAATATATAATTGTCAAAAATGGAACCCATACTTATGTGTCAGATGTGCGTAATGTCAAAATGTTTCGTTCTGTCAAAACACCACCTGACAAGTGTGTTGGTTCCACTGAGTCGCAGCCAACGCACACACGTTGTTTTGTTTACTCGATATTTTATTTCGTTTTTCGCCTGGAATCGGTTGGAATTGTTTTAAAATGGATTCGGATGAAAATCGACGCAGTAATGTGAACTATTTAATGAAAGCAGCAAGTCTTTTGCCTTCTCAGAACTACGCACAGAAATTGCTCAAGTCTTATTACTTGTAAGTGTGTGATATTTTTTTGTATTGAACAATGGGCGATGAATAATCTATTTTCAATTTCAGAACAAAGTGTAAAAAATTAGCACAATCAGATCTGGCTCAAACCAAAACACTATTGAGCGATGAGGAAATGTGCCGAAAATGTTCAACACCATGGGCCGATGCGGGTTATTCCATATCCATTGCACCAATTAAAGTGACACAACGAAAAGCACGGAAACTTCACAAGCAAATCGAAGATAAATCCAAGCGGAAAAACCATTTGGCCAAGAAATTTTCGAAACGTGTGAATAACATTGTGGTATGTCAACTTGTGCAATTCAATTTTGCACTGAATTTAATTCTTAGTTCCCAAAAAAAAAAATGGCAAAAGATTTAATTTTGCTTATTCTAACCGTATTTTTGTTCTCTGCAGACCGTGAAGTGTGATCTATGCAAACACAAAAACAAGGTTGTTCTGTACAAAAAATCGACAGCCGAGGCCAAACCACAGAAAGAACAGAAAACTGAATCACAGAAACAACAGAAAACTGTCGTTCAAAAAATAAAGCCCATCGAAGCAGCGAGACTACCACATCCAGCTCCAGTTAAGAAAAAGAAGAAGGACAAAAATGCTGGATTACTCTATTCATTGAAAAAAGACGACACCAACTCTGCAAAGAAAATAGTCAACCTCTGCCAACAAACACAAACTCTGAATATTCAGAAGAAGGCAATTGGTTCGAATCAATTCAATAAAAATACGAATCAAAATGCGAATAAAAACAAAAGAAATACACCAAAGGGACCGAAACAAAAGTCCAAGAATATTTCGCAACCGGCTCCAAGACGTGCAAACATTATGTTGCTGGCTAATGCTCTCAAGGCAAAGAGCAATCAATCAAATTCACAAGTTGATAAATTAAAGCAAATGTTAAGATAGTAAATAAATAAATTCTGGAAATCAAATATTTATATATATTTTCATTGAAATGCAGAAATAGTGTTCAGTTGACAAACGATATCGTTTTGACCAACCCTAACACTGAACATATTGAATTTGACACTAGTGTCAAATATCAGATGTGTAAATCGTTTACTTCGTATTTTGGCATTCAAAACATAACCTTCGAAAAGTTCAGTTCAACACAAACACCAAACAAACCATTTTTTGTTGATTTCGGCGGGATTCGGTAAGTAAGGCGTGATTTTAATTTTTTTTAATCGTTAATCATGGTTAATCAAAATGATTTTAAAACCGTTTGAATTGTCTAGACCTTTAGCACATTCACCAATGGAGGCAATTTTTGCCGATATGGAAGTAAGCAGACAAAGCGGAAAGTCACAACAACCGCGCAAAAGGAAAAAGCAATACTATAACCGAATCCGGCACCAAATGGAATTCTATTTTGGCGATGCGAATTTGTCGAAGGACCGTTTTCTCAACAAATTGCTGGCTGTCAATCCATGTAAGAACAATACACTCAAATTAATCGTTGTGGAAGCATTGAGTTTTTAAAATCAATACCACTTGTTTGTCGAATTACAGATGTGCCGTTAGATGTGTTCATGACTTTCAATAAGATCAAAGAGTTGGCAAATGGTGTTGATGAGCTACAGAAAGCCATTGAAA